>NC_089583.1:90292500-90592500 GCF_019320115.1 Miscanthus floridulus
TTAGAGGCAGGAAGCACACCATCACATAAAATGTGTTGGCAGCCGTGGACTTTGACCTCAGATTCACCTATGTGCTTGTTGGTTGGGAGGGATCTGCACATGATGCTCTTATCTTGTCTGATGCTCTTGAAAGAGATGATGGCCTTAGAGTGCCACCAGGTATCATCCAAACCACTTTGCTTAATCCTAAATGAAACTACTAAAATATGTTCCTATCTGCTAATTTTTAGGCAAATTCTATCTTGTCGATGCTGGCTATGCAGTGAGGCCTGGTTTCTTACCACCATTTCATGCCACAAGGTACCATTTGAGGGAGTTTGGTTTAAACCGACCTCAAAATCAAAGAGAGCTTTTTAATCTAAGGCATTCGTCTCTTAGAGTAACAGTTGAGAGGGCTTTTGGGGCTCTAAAGAATAGATTCAGGATATTGGACAACAAACCTTTCTACCCACATAAGACCCAAGTTAAGCTTGTTCTAGCCTGTTGTATTCTTCACAATTGGATCCTCAGGCATGGGCAGGACGAGCATGTGCCTGCTGAATCCACATGGACACCTAACATCAATGATAATGCCTCACAACCAGATCATGTCTCTGACAATGGTACCTGGGCACAACAGAGGGAGACATGGGCTGCACAGATGTGGCAAAACAGGGGGAATTATAGGATGTAGTGGCATGGTGTGTGTACTGTTTAGTAGCATTGGAGAAACTTGTATTTTTACTGAGACCTATGGCACTTTGCAATGATGTAGTACCTATTCCTTTTCTACCTATTTAATCTGTTCAACTTGTATTTCATACCATGCAATTTGTTTTCCTTACGTACTGGTTGTGGATAGGAAATGAACAATGTGCCTGACCAGGTTGTTAACATTGATGGTGAGGACAATGTGGTGGAACAGGGTGGGGTAGTTGCTACTGATGATGGCAACCAAGTAGCCCCTCAGCCCAATGGCCCTATGCACTTGAGTCTTGTCTAGTCTGGGTTCATGCTTAGGAGGTTCCATGATTTGGTGGGGCAGGGGGGCAAAACTGAGAAAGGGTTCAAGGAGGTACATGTTAGGCAGGTTGCACTCATGGTCTCTAAGTTTGCTGGGGTCAATGTGACCACCCAACAGATTTACAATCACCTGAGAAAGTGGAGGCAAAGGTGGGTTAAGGTTGTTAGGCTCAAGGATTTGAGTGGTGCTCTGTGGGATGAGGACCACCATATGATAGTACTTGATGATGAACACCTGCTAGGCCACACCAAGGTTAGAAACTGTTTGGATAACACCTCAGCTATCCCTTCTCTTTTGTTTTGCTCCCCTATGTCTAATAGTTACATCTGTTTCACTAACTAGGACCATCCTGCTGATGCTAAGTTCTTGAACACACCAATATAGAACTATGTTCAGATGGAGGCCATCTTTGATAGTAACTAGGCAACAGGCAGGTACACAATGGGCTCAAATGAGCCTATGGGTACTCCAACCGACATTGGCCAATGTGATATTGATACCATTGAGGACAACACTGACTTAGGTGGCACAGAGGCTGAATCTGGAAAGGGAACTCCTTCTAGTATGGAAGGCTCTAAGGGTTCTGATGCCAAGGGCCAGGAGGAAAGGGGTGGCAAGAGAAGGAAGCTTGCCCTAGAGGAAATAGACCTCATGAATAGAATGATCAAGGTTGTGGAGTCTATAGGAGATGCCCTCAAGACTCCACAGCACAATGAGGTGCATCAGGATCTTTATGGCTATGTTATGGACTATCCTGGGTACTCACAGGAGGCACTCATGTTTGCCCTGGTTTACCTGCTGAAGAACAAGGCTGAGGGACTTTGCTTTGTTCAGATGACAGAGGCTCATAGGATCTTGTGGCTTAGGACCTACCTGAGCACAACCTACTTTGCTTAGATGCATACTAGCTGGCCTCTCCACTTTTGCATATAGCCATGCTAACTGTCTTATGTTGTAGGAAGTATTTTGACATGTAGCACTTACCTCAACTGATACTACAAAGAACCATTTGCCGCCTAACCAAGGCTGCATCTAGTCTAGAATAGCATAGGAGCCATGGTGATGGATGTGAGGCTTTGTTTATCTGTGTGTTGTAGACATTAACAAAGGGTGATTGTCAGTTCACCTAATACATTTTAGATGCTGTTATTGTTCTTGTAGGAGTTCCTATTTGGCCGATGATGCAAACTATAGCAATCTGAGGTGGCTATGGGTATTATTCTTGTTGTTGCTTTATTGTTTGCTTGTGTTTTCTCATGTCTTTCATCAAACCATGGGATACATCCATTCCCAAGCAACTGTTGTAGGCATGCCTACTGGATGGCTGGGATGGACGTGTCCCACAGTTCCATGGGAGTCATGAACTTGCCTTAGCAATTTATGTTCTTATTTGCCACCTGGGATGATTGCAGTTCTTGACTGAGGCTAATATAATTGTGAGATCTTTTTCTTGCCTATGAAGATAACAGTGTCAGTTTGAGTAATGGATTATGCACATTGTTGACCTTGGACTTGTGAGGTACTGGAGCATTGTTTCTTCTATCTTCTGCTTATGCTTCTCATGGTTGTAATCAAACCATGTGAAACATCCATGCCCAAGCAACAGCTGGACAATTCCAATGATCTGATGGCTGGGCTGGATGCCTCTCATGGTTTCATTCCTGTCATAATCTTGGTTTTCTACAATCTATTTGAGGTTTGCTGCTGTCTATGTTTCTTAAGCTCCAAGTTTAAGGTCAAATGAAAAGGCAATTAAATCTGAGGCAAATCGATTGAACTACCCTTCATTTTGTCAACATTTTATACTTGCTTTTATGTATTTTTAAGGGGCAAATGGCTTGGTATGTTGTGTACCGTGGAAGAGTACCTAGGGTATATTCAACCTAGGCTAGATGCAATGCCCAGGTAACTGGTTTTAAACACAACAGCTACAAAGAGCTTCCCTAACAAAGAAGAGGCAGAAGCATCATACTTAGAGTTCATGGGTTATGAAGATGATAAAGTTTTTGTCAATCCTCCACCAAAGGTGCTCAGCAACAAACTGATGTTATTTGTTGTGGCTGTGGTGCAGTGTTTTCTGTTGCTGGTGCTCCTGTGGTTCGTTCTTGCTCATTGCTACAACTGTCTGTGATGCTCAAAATACCATGGCTTGGTAAGTTGCCTGTAGGGGAAAGTAGCCTAGGGTCTATGCCCTAAAATACCTCCTTGCAGTTCTTCGGTCAACCAATGAAGCCCTAAAATACTTGGTTACCGGCTATTGCTTTGGTTCGGTCGTTTATTTTGATGATGCTTGAGTTTTTCATTGCTAAGCATTGTTGTAGGTGCCTCTAATTGTTTCATATTGTCTGTGATGGTTTCAAAATGCCATGAAAACGTGTGGAGACAATGACCTTGTGAGGAACTGTGACTTTTGGGCAACCAATCACGCCCTTGTTCATGATTTGCTAGTAGTACTATTGTCATGTTTATGTCATTAGAAGCTCCAAGGTCATTGTCAATGCCAAGCTTGTTGAACTAAGGCAAAGGTACCTCTGTTTCCTTCTATTCTTCTTCATTCTGCAATAGCTGGTGGTAACCACACCAAACTCATACATGGGTACTCAGACCCGGGGCAATGCGGCCAACCAAACAAGAACTGGAATCACCAGTTCATACACCAAAACGGTGCAAACAGAGAACCAAACACGACGCTGCTCATCCGGTATCCTGTACTCGGTTGCAACCAAACACACCCACTTGCATGCTTCCATCATGGCTGGGAAGAGCCTGCACAGGCCCTCCATCCCGGATCACCAATGCCGGAGCAACCAATCACGCCCAAAATGAGCTAAAAACCTGAACTCGGATCGGCTTGTTAACAACTCAAGCTGGCTTGTTTAGCTTGCCAACCAGATAACGCAAAACAATATAGCACTTTTCATAGCATCATTAAACTATATATGTTTCTCTGATTTTGCAAAAATAGAAGCGATTGTAATATAAAGTCACAGCTTCAAAGTTCAAACGAGAGAGTGTTATAGTTTAGAAATAAAAGGAAAAAACGATCTAATTTCTAGCGAAGTTCTTTGCAAAAAAGAAAAGAAAAGAAAACACTAGCGAAGTTCATTGCTAAAATTATGAATAACAGGGATCAATAGATACATGATTTACTTTTAAGATATCCGTGGATACATGATGAAACAAGCAAATTCCCCAATCTACAACCCAAGATTATCAAGGTAAACAAAATACACAGAGAGGAATAAGGAACCACGAACAATACTCCCTCCATCCCATGAAAAGTGTAATTTCCACTTTCCATGAAGTCGATCATTTTCAACTGTGACCAAATATATATATAAAAATATTAATATTTATGGTGCATAATTTGTATTATTAGATGAATCACTGAATATATTTTCATAATAAACTTATTTAGAGGTAGAAATATTACCAACATTTTTTTCTATAAAAGCTAGTTAAATTAAAAAAGATTGACCATCACAAATCACATAGCGACATTCTTTTTTAGGCGGAGGGAGTAGGACAAAGTTTAATAATCTTTTAGTACTAATTTATAGGTAATTGTAGCTTTTGTAAGTACATAGCTTTTGCTAAATCTATAATTCAGAATGGAGGGAGTAATATTGATTGAAGTCTACTTGATAAAGCGAATAACGGCCTGGCAAGTTACTGTCTTCCGGCTCGCCAGCACCGCGCCGCTTTGGACCGAAGGGAGTTCGGAGGCTCTCCAACATCTATGAATTTAAATATGTATAGCTATCAAAATGTTGGTTTTATCGATGTTAATACATCTTTCTACAAACTTAGGTCCTCTTTGGCAGGGCTCCGGCGGCTCCGGCTTCCGCCCCTCCGCACCTGTCGGCCGCCCATGGATTGACAGGGGCTACTGTTCACCGGAGCCGTTTTTCTCTCTTCTCCTTTCCTCTCTCATAGACAGAGGCGGAGCCGGAGAAGCTCGTTCTTCGGGCTCCGCGGTTCCCGCTCCGCCTGGCACTTATCGGCCCATGGGCGGCCGACAGGGGCGGGAGCTGGAGCCGCCGGAGCCCTGCCAAAGAGGCCCTTAGTCAAATTTGTGAAAAAATGACTTTTTTTGCACATAGAGAAAAAAATGACTAGGGAAAAACTAAAGTAAACTGTAATGTACTCCGTCCACTGTAAAGACGTTTTGCTATGTGTTTAGATATATACTATGTTCAAATATATTTTAAACAATGTATTTAGAAAAGTCAAAACGTTTTATAATTTAGAATGGAGGGAGCAATCCCTCCGTCAATAGATATGAAAATTCATAGCGTTCCAAATTTGTCCACAAATATGAGCGTGTCTGGTACTAATACGGTGAAATTATCGAGTCTGGATAATCTAATAAGGTGAAATTGTCTTTTAAGTATGTAGAATAGCACACAATACTTGTGCGACTATAACTTAGAACAAATTCCCAATGGCCAATCTCCACCAAGGACACCTCTGATTTCTCAACACTCTCGAGCCAACTGTCATCACAAGCGGCACTCCCATGAACATGCGATCGTTTCGTTAATTTTACTTTGTTTCTTTTAGTTGGCGCAAAATTACCAGCAGGCTACACTGAGCTTAATCCGGTACAAGATTCCAGGCCTGTTCAGTCCACAGAAACTCTAGCTGAATCTGAACATAAAGATAGATTCATGCGCAAATGTCTAACAAGTCAGGTAGCGGATACAACAAAATTGCACTGTTTCAAAATATCTGATACTAGATTATATATCAAACCCATTTTGATTACACAGACTATCTACACAAAGACGGATAGCATTAGTTACAGCGGCACATGTAGAGTTGTCGACTGATGCAATATATTATACGGAGAGAAGAGGGCATCAGCGCACGGAGTGACAGCAGATAAACGGCATCCACGGCTGCTTCTTTTCTTTGGAACTCCTCTTGTCAACGTCCTTATGAGGAAGTTTGGCTGGGGAGCTCCAATGATGGTCATCAGAGCCAGATTTGGGTGACCCCGATTTCACTGACAAGTCACTGTCCTTGGTCACCCTGCGCCGGAACGACAACACTCGTTCCTTGGTGCTGGGTTTCTTCACTTGGTTCTCCATGCTTGCCTCGGCGAGGAGGACCTTCAGTGGGACACGAACTCTTCCTGAATTCATCTTGGCACCTGTCGATGCAATCTCTTCATTCAGCTTGTTGTTGCTTCCATCTTGGCCAACCATGATGTTTAGCTGCTGCTTCTCTTCAACACCACATGTGCTTTCTGCTGCAGCCATCTCCTTTGCAGTCTGTGTTTTGTGTCCAACGTCATTTGCATTAAACCGTGCGTTAGTCTCCTTTGCATCAGTACCTTCAGTCTGCTTATTTTCTTCAAAATTTCCTATGCTCTGTACTGTGCTCAACTCCTTTGTGTCGCTAGCTTGTGTCTGTTCTTCAACATAATCTGTCTGTCGCACCTCATTCATCCCTGCAGCGGTGCCTTCAATCGGCTTCTTTTCTTCAACATTAGCTGCATATGTATCATTTGCTGTAGTGTTGATAGCCTGTTTCATTTCAATACAATCAATGCTGCGTACTGCAGTCATGTCCTCTGCACTAGCATCTTCGGTTTGCATCATTTCTTCAACTTCACTGAGTGCACTGATATCCTGCATAGATATTGTGCTTAGCTCTGCCTGAGATGGCACAAAAATATCGCCACTTGTATGTCCATTTTCCTGCAGGCCATGGTCAGTCAAGCAAGTCTTGTTCACCAGTTCAGAACTACTGCTGACAGGAATGTCTTCTGGACCAACTACTTCACCATTTTCACTGGCACTTGATGCAGATAACATGGGTTCATCTGCAGAAATGTCCAACAAATTTCAGTATAAAAACCTTAGGTATTCAAAGTTAACGATCTGATAGAAAGAAAACATACAGTAATATTGTGCCTCAAAATAAAATATCTTAGTATATGGAAATACTGTGAGACTACAATACAGGTCTCAGTGTACAGTCAACTTCAGAGGTGCAGTCTAAACTTGCAAGGCAATGGGATTAGATAAACTCCCTCCAAACTATACTACTACAGTACTGTGATACTTGATCAACCAAACTAGAAATGAAGAAGCATACATCTCTAGTTTAGCTATGGCCGATGCTTTCTAAAAGCCATCAATTAAATTGGCAAAGGATGCAAAACAGTGGACTTTTTTACAATGCAACAATAGTGTGCATTCCCTAAATGATATTTGAGCTCACAGAAAGTAACGAGCGAAAAAATGGGTATACAACAGAGTTCGTGAGTGCAAACTTACATAAAAAATGTGAAATTGAAGAGTAAGAAATTCTTACTTGAGTTATGGCATTGTTGAACTTCAGCCATCCTAGTTTGGTTAGAGACTGTTGGTTGATCCACCATTAGGGTTGTAGAGTCAACTTGTTGTCTCGATTCAACAGCATTTGGTACCTCCAAAAAGCATCTCTCAGTGTGAAGTTCAAATAAGTCATCATTCCTGTCATCGTCTAGATTAAATGGATTCTTGACAGAAGATGCTTCATCCATTAGTAAAGTGTCATGTTTCTGACTCGTAGAAAATTGATCTTCTGTAGGGATCTCAGGGTCAATCTGCTTGTTGCAGACTTCCTCTTTAGTGAACCCGTTACTCTTCTGTATGGAAAGATTTTCTTCTACGGTATCTGTCTGTGGCCTCTCCTCAAAGGTGAATTCTACATCATCCACATTAGTAACAGGAGTATCATCCATCTTGGTAACAGGAAGATCATCCTGAAAACCAGCAGTGGAACATCTCAAAGTTTTCTTGCTAGAATTCTCAACAGGTTGAATATCATATGGTAGATCCTCAACACTCCAGTTCTGTCTAGGGAGCTCCATGGAACAATCTGTAGCAGTATTATCAGTGCAAACAACATTCAGATCACTCCCAATTGACATGGGGTTAGTGCTAGGATTGGTTATTGTTTCCAACTGAACATCATCTGATCCTACTACTTCCGATCTTGGTGATGCTTCAGGCATGGTATGAAGAACATGCATTCTATCTTCCATAAAACCTTCCACCTTTCTTGAGCATGTAGACTCTGATTCTGGCTCCAAAATTACCAGGCGGGTTTCCTGAAGGGATGAAGCATTCAAACAACCAATCATCTCACTATGAACAGATGCTTCATCAGATTTACTATCAACCATATCTGTGTAAGTGTAGTCAACATTCACAGCTTGTTCATATGGACCCCCAAGCTTCAGGTTTACTTCATGTTCAGCCAATCTAAGAGCTCCTTCCTCCAAAGCAAGTCCAACTTTGGAGTCGGCAGATAAATCTGTCATATTGAGTTCTCCAGAAAATTGATCTTTGAGTAATCCATTTGTTTCTAGAGAATTTGCATTTGTAGTTACACTTGACCCTGCTGAAATAGCATTCAGATTATTCATTTCTGTAGAAAATACTGAACTTGGTGCAGTGCCATCTTCAGAATCTGATTGATGAAGAAACGGAGATGCATCCTGGTATTCATCAAAGCTGTCTTCTCGCTCAGCTGGATGTCCCACGATATTTTGACTTCCATTAGTGCAAGCAATCAGTAATTCAGTTCCACTGCCTTCATTTACAATTTCAATAGAATTGCTGATGCAGTCAACAAGGCCATTTTCACTTAATTCACTAACGTCGATTTGAGCTCCAGTATCTTCAAGAAAAACATTTTCACTGCTGCCGCAATTAATCAGGCGGTTTTCATTTAATTCAGTGGCAATGACTTGAGCTCCAGTACAGGTAGGAGAAGAATGTTCTATCAAAACAATAGAGAGACAAATCAACATAGACTCAATAACTTGAATATAAAGGTAAAATGATCCGATATTCTTTGAACGAAATGCTGCCAACACATACAAATAGATGCAAACAAATTAATAACTTTACAACCATAGGTCCAGTGAAACTTTAGTGAATATTATGAGGCATTTGAAAAGAAATACAAGGAACAAGTGCGAAAGAAAGGGATTCTGAGGCACAGAAAAAATGAATTAAGAATGAATTCGCTAGCTCATTAATGGGGTGTTTGGTTGGTGGAATAATGTGGTCCATCACCATCTCACTCTCTAATTTTTGTTTGGTTTGTGGAATAGAATGAGTTGATCCATGACCACCCCATTCCTCACAAGCTAATAATTAGTACTAGTATGAGGAATGAGGTCATTCCACCAAATTTGAGGAATGGACTCATGATGCATCATCAGTCATCACTCCATCTAGGATAAATTGATTCCTCAAACCACACACACCATAATTGTTCACACAAAAGGTTATAACAGTAGTCCAAACAGTAAAATCATAATGACACTGAACACTGAGGCATGAGAAAAATGTCGTCCATACAGTAAAATAAGTGAGGACCAATAAATCATGCAAGTAACAGGTTAACAGCTAATAATACTGATACCCGACAACAAATACATATCATGGCATTAGTTAATATAATAATGGTCTCAAGTAGACATTGCAGAAGCTTCCTTGGGAATGAAGCTGACAATCTAGAGGGCTAAAGCCTAAAAGGGACACAAACAGTAGCTTGCTCCTCAATTCTCACAATCGCAGCAGTATAATAATCTGAACTTAGAAGACCTACCAATGCAGCGACTTTACAATTGATCAATACGCACAGACATGTCTCTAAGTCATAACAATTAGGAAAAACAGTAAATTGCGGCAAACGATGTCAACGCCCCAAATGACGGGATCTGTTCAAGTATGAGAAGATGACATATAAATAAAAAAATAGGACGAGACATGCAGACACAATGAAATGGTAACACTTCTGTTTTGCAAATAATTAGGACGCCCATGTGACTAAGACAACATGTGGTGGAGGGCCATGACAAACTAGCAGACCGAAGAAAACAAGTCTTAAACGACAAGATCAAAGAAATCCTACCCACCTATGCGGATATGTTGGATTTTTAGGCAGGCAGATGGTTTACAAGTACCAAGAAACCAACAAATTCATCCTAGCAGACTAGAAAACGAATCCAATGTATGTACATGTCCACAAAGACAAGGAACGAATTCCTACTGCTGACCAGTATCAAGGGAACAAATTTCCATGAGACAAGGAGAGAGATTCGAGACGGCCGATACACATGGATCTCAGCTTCTGGAGTATGAAATTACTACTGATATATTAGTAATAACATACTACTAGCCAAGTTCAGATCTACAGTTCGGAAGCTACAAATTCAAAGCACTCCAACAGTCCAACTGTTGTACTTCATCGTTATCACAAAAGCATCTCCCCAACTCCAAGGAAAACGAGAAAGTACCCACACTTTGAGCTATGCGACCCAAGACCAAGAGCCACGCAGACTTTTATTCCAGGTACCACAGGAGTACCATCCCACTATGCCCATGTGAGTTTTGCGCCCCTCCTCCCTCTTCAACCGGGGAACAGGGGGGAATGGCAGCCAAACCTTTTGCGGCTTTTCCCTTTTCAATGTATCGCAAAATGCAGTACGGGCAAAACAACAAAAAGCGCAAGATGCCACAATCTATGCAAATCGGTTTACATAATAACAACCGCTGAACCAAACTCCAATTTCGATTTGTAACATCCCAAAACGCAGGACGCAAATGAAGAGAGTAACACTGTAACAACAGCAAGCCCCGTAGAGAACTCTGAACAATGGACAAAGAGAGAAAAGGCCAGCGATTACCTGCTGCAATCACCTTGTCCTCCACGCAACTGTCAACTTCTCCCGCAGATCCGCGCAGCGCCGCGCCTGCTCCATTGGCCTCGCTCGTGCCAATCTCCTCTCGCTGTCGTCCTCCTTCCTCTCCTGGAGCGGAACGAACGAACGGGCACGGCCATCAGAACCAACGAACGGAAAAGTAAACCCATCGAATCCAGATAAAACGAAGCGAGGCGCTAGCTAAACCCACCCCCCCCCCCCCCCCCCCCCCCCCCCCCCCGGACGTACCGAGCACCATCCGCCCGGCCGCATTGCGGTCGCCGGCGCCCTCCTCCCTCTCGCCCGCAACGGCTTCCTCAACCTCCGCCACCGCCTCGGCCGTCGGCGGCAGCGCCTTGCCGCAGTGCTTGCGGTGGGAGCGGCGGAGCTTGGCGCTGGGGTGCGGGTTTGGGTACTGGTACCCGCAGACGTGGCAAAGGTGGCCCCCGCTGAGCGCCGCCGCCTCCTTCCCGCCGTGCCGCTTCTCGTCGGTCTCCATGGCCCGGGGTCCGCTGCGCTAGTGGATGGCAGCCGCGGCGGCGATGACGGAACGGCGATCGGCTTTGATAAAGGAAGGCTACCGCTGCTCCGTTTTGAACGGGGGGGTTTGTTTGGGTTTGGGAGGGTGTTGCGGGCGGCGTGGGGGAGGAAGGGCTTGGCTTTAACGAGCGACGTGCGCGGGAGTATGACGGGTGGAGCCGCGATACGTGGGGCCCGGACGTCGGTGAGTATGGGACGCCCAAGTAGATCCATCAATGCGGGCCATGTGCGCGGCGGGGCGGGGAGGAAATTCCCTTGGCCGGTTTCTTCTAGGCACTCGCTCAGTCGCTCCCGTGGTAGTGGTGGTGGAGGGGGAAAAAAAAGGTTTGTTGGAGAGGGAAGTATGGGGTGCAAATGTTAGGGATTATTCGATTTCGAATTTGTTTAGGGGAGTTCAGATATATTTGTATTCGAGTTTGAATATTTAACCTCTGGTAATCCGAATACTCAAATCGTATATTTATAAAGTTCATATCTATTCGTATCCTATTCGATATAGACGCTATCCGTATTCAAATAGAAATATAAAAACAAATATAATATCGACGATATCCATCCATATCTGATCTATCTGTATCCGAATATAAAAAAATAAAAACAAATATAATATCAATTATATCCATTCGTATACGATAAGTCTACACCTTAAGGAAAGGGAGGGCAGGTGTAGTCCTACCTGGAAGCGAAGTCATGCCGGGGTGGTACGGAACTGCGCTAGATCTGGCCGTTGCGTGCGTGATGGACCGCTGCGCGAGCCCGTGGAGACGAACAACGTGAGGGCGAGTCTTTCTTTGGGACCTGCTTTGTGCCTTTCCGGCCCCTGGGCGTGGGCGTGGGCCGGTGGGCCTGCTTCTGGTCTTCTGCTTCATCGTGTTCCCTAGACCTAGACGGAGGCTCGGTAAAAACCTGAGCTTTGGTCCTGTGATCATGCGCTGTGGACAGATAATTTTACTGTGGCTTGTAACTGAAATTCGAACGCCAGGACCGTGGATTCCACTGAACGTGCACTCTTGCATTACAGGCATAGCTGAAGGTCCACGGGAAAACGGTTACTGTACTGCGTGATCCTATCCTACGGGCTACGGCGACGAGAACGTCTACCGAGCACCATCCGCCCGGCCGCATTGCGGTCGCCGGCGCCCTCCTCCCTCTCGCCCGCAACGGCTTCCTCAACCTCCGCCACCGCCTCGGCCGTCGGCGGCAGCGCCTTGCCGCAGTGCTTGCGGTGGGAGCGGCGGAGCTTGGCGCTGGGGTGCGGGTTTGGGTACTGGTACCCGCAGACGTGGCAAAGGTGGCCCCCGCTGAGCGCCGCCGCCTCCTTCCCGCCGTGCCGCTTCTCGTCGGTCTCCATGGCCCGGGGTCCGCTGCGCTAGTGGATGGCAGCCGCGGCGGCGATGACGGAACGGCGATCGGCTTTGATAAAGGAAGGCTACCGCTGCTCCGTTTTGAACGGGGGGGTTTGTTTGGGTTTGGGAGGGTGTTGCGGGCGGCGTGGGGGAGGAAGGGCTTGGCTTTAACGAGCGACGTGCGCGGGAGTATGACGGGTGGAGCCGCGATACGTGGGGCCCGGACGTCGGTGAGTATGGGACGCCCAAGTAGATCCATCAATGCGGGCCATGTGCGCGGCGGGGCGGGGAGGAAATTCCCTTGGCCGGTTTCTTCTAGGCACTCGCTCAGTCGCTCCCGTGGTAGTGGTGGTGGAGGGGGAAAAAAAAGGTTTGTTGGAGAGGGAAGTATGGGGTGCAAATGTTAGGGATTATTCGATTTCGAATTTGTTTAGGGGAGTTCAGATATATTTGTATTCGAGTTTGAATATTTAACCTCTGGTAATCCGAATACTCAAATCGTATATTTATAAAGTTCATATCTATTCGTATCCTATTCGATATAGACGCTATCCGTATTCAAATAGAAATATAAAAACAAATATAATATCGACGATATCCATCCATATCTGATCTATCTGTATCCGAATATAAAAAAATAAAAACAAATATAATATCAATTATATCCATTCGTATACGATAAGTCTACACCTTAAGGAAAGGGAGGGCAGGTGTAGTCCTACCTGGAAGCGAAGTCATGCCGGGGTGGTACGGAACTGCGCTAGATCTGGCCGTTGCGTGCGTGATGGACCGCTGCGCGAGCCCGTGGAGACGAACAACGTGAGGGCGAGTCTTTCTTTGGGACCTGCTTTGTGCCTTTCCGGCCCCTGGGCGTGGGCGTGGGCCGGTGGGCCTGCTTCTGGTCTTCTGCTTCATCGTGTTCCCTAGACCTAGACGGAGGCTCGGTAAAAACCTGAGCTTTGGTCCTGTGATCATGCGCTGTGGACAGATAATTTTACTGTGGCTTGTAACTGAAATTCGAACGCCAGGACCGTGGATTCCACTGAACGTGCACTCTTGCATTACAGGCATAGCTGAAGGTCCACGGGAAAACGGTTACTGTACTGCGTGATCCTATCCTACGGGCTACGGCGACGAGAACGTCTCAACAGCCAGCTTTTAACGCGGCGTTTGACGATCCATCCGGCATCCTGGTACTGGGCCGTCCAGGATGAGACGTGTCCATCTGGTCTGGCTATCATCGCCTCCCACGCGGCCACGCCTGGCCCCTGCTGGTGAAGTAACCCAGCCATCATGAGCCAGCCAGCGCACGGCGCTCCCGTCCCGTCTTCCTCCGCCGGACGCATCGTTCCTGTATCGCTGCTAGACTGACTGATGGGGAGGACTGCGATAGGCTAGCCTGCTCCGCGATTTCCTCGTTGTCTGCACGGCTAGCTGTACTTCATGTTCTTGCTGGAAAATTGTCGGTCCGATTGCCGTCTGATCCGATCATCATTTGGGTCAGTCAGATGACAGATCGAGCAATGGCTCGCCAGGTATGGCTTCTTTTCTTCAGAGCATAATCAGCTAGGGTGACCGGGCACGTGCACAAAAAAAAAGGAACAGGAGAGAAAAGTGTTGCTATGTACTGTATGCATGATAGTCATCATGCGCCATCACGCTGATCAGTGAGTTCAGTAGTGTTGGCACCTAGTGATCTAGCTGATGAAAAAGCTCATGATCCGTGAGTGATTGGTTTACTTGGATTGGAAGTGATTTTGTCGCAGGGGGTGGTTGAAGATGGGTAGGCTACGCAGCAGGAATTACCCGAACATCATTTGCAGCAAGTCTGCAAGTGTGACATATGCAGAACAGGTGGCTAGCAGTGGCAGCTGGGCGGCAATAGAATCATAAATAAACTAACCGATTCCAATACACGCGCTTCAATTTTAGTATCATCAAACCGCTGTTGATAGCAAGTCGCAGTCGTTAAGAACGAGTGAGAAGTAATACAAGCTGTCATGAACTTTTCTCTTTGTTTTCCTTCCCGTGGCTCCTAGTAGGAGTTGAGAGCGATCGTTTTACTTGCACCGGAAGTGATTTCTCGGTGGGGATAAACGAGGTGGTTAAAGATTGTGCCTAGACGGTTGGAGTGGGGGTGGTTAGCTGCTCGAATCGAAACGTACGTTTCATCTCGCTCGCCAGTCATCGCCGCCTCATGATCATTTGATTCATTTCTCCGATCCTGTGTGCGCGTGTTAGCCGTTGGATATTATGATATTGTTATCATGGTAATATATGGGTACTACTAGGTGGTGGCGAACGTGAAGTGGTTAACCGTTCTCGATCGAGCCATGATGCCGACCACTTGGCCGGGCCGGAGGAATCTTGTTGGCCCCTCCGTAGCGCCCACGCCAAGCAAAGCCACATTACCCCGAAAAGAGGCTCCGGCCTCCGGGCACTGTTGCTCCGACGTCCGACCCTCGTCGTCGCCGTCCTTTACCGTCAGTTATGGCTCCCTCCCGTAGTCCCGTGCAAGTGCAATGATCGAACTTTATCGCGAGGGGAGTCCGGGAGTGGTTGTCAGGTGACGCCAATACCGCCGGACCTGCGTGCGTGCGTGGGCGGCGGTGGCGGACGAGTCGTATTTGGGCACACAGTGACTGATCGATCGTGCGCACGGCCGGAGTTTATTTTCCTTGGGACCTGGTGTCGCCAACGCGAAGGATAGGATATGACTATTTGAGGCGTCTTTATCGTGGCAAACTGACACGAGGGTTCAGTGATGTTTTGGGCCGTCATGGGCGGATCCAAGGGTATTCCCCAGTATTCCTGGGAATACCCAACTATTTTGGTACACCTTTATGTATATATGTATGTATATACTTGTATATACATATGTATAATGCAATATTCTATAATACTTTTGCTCATTCTAGCCCAAAACAGCTGAAAAAACGACCTTTCAACCTGGCTTCCGCAGTCTCCACTGACCATTCTCCACTTGTCAAGGCTCCATGTTGTTCACCTTTTTGTTTATGCAGCTGCAATTTTCAACCAAAAATATAGATTCTAGAAAGCATTTTTTAATGTGGAAGTAGAAATACCCAAGTTTAGAATCCCTGGCTCCGCCACTGTGGGCCGTCCGAGAGGCTTACAGCTCGCTCGTGCAGCCCAACTCACACGTAGTACTGAAAACTGAAACAAACTACCTTTTCCACCTTCCATTTCTGATTTTCAAGCGAGCAGGAGCAACTGAACAAGCCTTCACTGTCATAACACAAGTCTGGGTAACTGGGTAAGAAGCAGGAGTATGTTAGAACATCTACGTACGTTGCCCAAACCACTTCCCTAGCTCCCAAGTCGTCTAGCCTGCAGGTTACACAAAATCAAGACTCGAATGCCGTCTTCTTGCCCCCTCTGTCCTCCGAGGCAGTCAGTCAAGAGTCCAACGAGCTAGGGAACTTGCAGGATCCATGGCCTGAAGGGAAAAAAGGAGTAAACAAAAGGATCCATCAGCACAACGTGTTAACAGATCAAGATGCACGATAGAAACAAGATGGTCAATTGCTTGAGCTACTTGAAGAAGATACATGGGAACGACATATAACAAAATGGTCAATTGCTTAGGACAGCAGAAAAATAAAGAGTGTCATTAAAGGTAAGCTTAAGGTACTAATGTACTATCATCATCTTATCAATGCCATACTGTTCAGAGACCGCGATGTAAGAGCACCGGAATGATTACATGACTGACACTTTATGTGAATGCAGTTTGGCATCATTTTCTCTCACTAATAACAGAAAGAATTTGCTTTTGAGATCAAAACAACGTTGACCAACATAACGTTTATTAACTCAAGCAGGCAAAGCACGTGAGAAACCAAAGAACTGAACAAGTAGGAGCTGCACAGGCAAACAAGAAAGGTGTTTGTTCAAGGATGTGTCTGTAGAACTGATCAACTCAGATACGGAACCTTCACAGATCTCTCACTTAAAAGTTACAAATGTCACAAAGAGTACGCTTTAGTGTCTATGTAGAGAATGCTGGTGCAAATACAAGAGTATCAGCGATAAACTTCAGCCACATAAAATGGTTGTTAGTTGTTACAAGGAAGCACAGCTAGGACGTGCAAGCACTGAGCACGTAGCAACCAGTCTAAACACTGCTTAACTGAAGCAATTATTTTTCTTCTTTTCAAAGTAAGCAGATTGTTCCCAGATTTTATCTTTTTTAAAGACCCTGTGCTCAGTTACACTGAACCTGCAGAAGCTAACACACACGACAAAGGTATGTTTCTTCATTTGTCCTACTACCATACCAACTGTTCAGATGCATCAATTATCACATAGAAACTCATACACGAAATTGCAGGCTCGCATGCTTCTACTGACCTTACTACAACAGTCAAAGATCATGAACTGGTTGGGCTTTGGCCCAGTCATAAATGGGCCACAATGAACTAGTCATCTGCTACCAAAGCACTGAAAAGCACTATTCCTATGGACTGATGGGCTGATGGCAGCTAACACAGCTATATATGCATAAGTTTTTTAAAACAAGTGTGCACATGCAAGTATATGCAAGCCTGCAACCTGAACATTTTGGGGCATATTTGGCAGCAAGCCCAGCAACAAACCAAACCTAAATGTAGACAGTGTCACTGTAGGAATCTCTATGTAGAAACCTATGAGAGGAGTCTTTTACTGTATAGAAAATTATAAAATCTTTAGGCTAGGCTAATGGCAACACTTTATGAAGATTGATATATGTTGCTTACGATTCCTGATCCCCAAAGCCCAAAGTGGTGGGAACCAACTCACTTGACAGATGAAGAGAACATTTCCAGCTATATTCCTATACTATACTAATATAATAGAATCGATCTACATGAGCAATACGAAGTTGGAACCTTCTCTTCTTGGGAACCGTACCCACTAGGCACAAGCACATGAACTAGGCACGTCCCACGATCTCGACAACAATTATTTTAGATTGATCTTAACAAGAATACTTCACTGGATGGACAACAAATCACAAAAAAATAGCAGTTTTTTAATATTTCTTACATATCATAGTTGACAAATGGATTGCTCCAGACATGGTCACTTGACTGGTGATTAAATAATCCCCGGGGACACGCAAGACTATCTGGTCTGATGACCCCAATCATCAGAGTTCAGAGAAGAGACACCTAGAGCCTGGAGGGTTTGTTAAATATATACTACGTGGAAGACAGTGTTGACCTGGTACTGTACCGTTTCCAGAACTGCAATATGCTTTCACAACATTCAATTATTCATCACCTCTGACAGCTAAAGTCGTCACTCTAGTCATTTGGTGAAATGTACCATCTGTTGATAGTGTAATTTGCTTCTCTTTTTTTTTTTTACTTTCTAGATCATCCTAGTCAATTGAATTACAGATTGAAACTGCATTAATCAATCAAGAACTAATCATTCAAAACAAGCACTAAATGGACCATAATTTCAGAATGTAGAATGTGTGTAAACACTTACTTGGGTCTTTGATAGTCTGCTCTGCGAGGTTGTTGAAGTAGCACGTCGCTCCATTCTTCCTGAACTGCTGCCAGTACGAATTGAACGCGTAGCTGGCGTGCGCCACTGTCGTGTTCGGCATGTAACACATTTTCCCGGGCTGAATGGCGTCGCAGGTCCCGTTTCCCTGCCCGCACGCGTACGACAGCGCGTTCCCCACTGCCGTCTCGTTCAGCTTGTTGCTGGCCGCGGCCGAGAGCACGCACCATATCGGCCCCTTGTACGGTGTGTTGTTCTCCGGCGCCGGCAGGGGCGGGTACGACCACAGTGGCCGCCGTCCGGTGAGGTCGATCTCGTAGACTGCCGTGCCGTTGGCGTAGTACAGCCCCCAATGTCGCTCGGTGCCCGGCCCTGGCTTGAGGTCCTCGTTGTAGAGCGAGAACACGAACACAGGCATCTTCGCGCCCGGCCTCACCGGCGTGCCCGGGTTCTTGACCATCCGCACCGCGAGGTTCCTGTTGTAGATGGCGGCGTTGTGGACGTTGCCGCCAATCTGGTCGTAGTCGCAGCCGTTGGGCCACCCGGTCTCCGCGATGGCCAGCTTCACGTGCCCGTACCCGAGCTTCGCCATCGCGATGACCACCGCGTCGAGCATTTCGTCGAGCAGGTTGGTGTATGCGAGCCCGGTGCCCGGGTCGACGTAGCGGAGGCGTCCGCCCTGGAAGAGCGCGTAGTCGAGCGAGACGGTGAGGTTGTTGTCGGCCCAGACGAAGTAGGGGTACGCGTCGACGAAGTAGTATGAGTTGGTCCCGTTCAGGAAGTGCAGCAGCGGGCGCACGACTGCCTCGGCAATGTCGGCGCGGAACTCGGCGGCCGACGGTGGGCGCGGGAAGGCGCCGTCGGCGAGCGCGTCCATGGCGAGCGTGGTGCCAATCTTAACGCTGCTGATGCCCCTCTTGCGGAGGCTCCGGTGGATGTTCTCCATCGCCGGGACGAGGCGCGGCCAGGTGGAGTTGGCGATGGAGTGGTCGGAGAGGATCTCGTTCCCCACGAGAAGGAACTTGACCCGCGTCGCCGGGTAGTAGGGGACCAGGTTCTCGGCGACCCACCGGTCCGCCGCGGCCGCTGAGGCGGCGAGGTCCGGGATGATCTCGTTGGGCACCATGATGGAGACGGGCCAGCGCGTCCCCGCCAGCGCGCGGAGCACGCCCGGGTTGGCGTCGTAGATCTTGACCGACCCGGCCCCCGCCGCGCGGAGCAGCTCCACGGACCGCCGCGGCGAGGGGATGTCGTCCGCCACCCGCCCGTAGTTGACGCCGAGCCCGTAGCCGCCGCTTGCCCCATACGCCCCTGCAAAGATAAAGCCAAGAAAGACACCGCCTTTAAGCTCACAAAGCTCAGGCCTCAGCTCAGCTTGGTTTGCAATAGCTCCATCCTTCGGCCCGCCAGCGAGACGGCGTGGTGGACGGCAGAGGGGGAGGCTTGCGCAAGCTTACCGCGGCAGGCGACGGTGGCGCAGACAAGGAAGAGGAAGGGGAGGGTCAAGAGCGGCGAAGCGGCCATGGATACTGCCATGGCTCGGGCTCCTCTGCTCTGCCTGGGCGTTCTCAGACCTCGGGGTTGCCGTCTAGGATGGATGGGAAGCCGCGTCCCCTCCTCTTCTCGTAGGAGAGCGGATTGTGTTAAACTAGGGGCTCCTTTTTTAAATTAAATTAAAGTTTGGCAACGGTATAGTACTTTTCACTAGCCATTGGCCAGTGCACAAAGGCTTTTGAGAGGGAAATTTAAAAATAATTCAATAAAGCAAAAACAAAAAAAAATAATGAGGTAAAGCTGTGGTGAAAAAAAAAATGATGCTTTGGAGAAAGGCTAGGTGAGAATCACAAGAAAAAGAGAGGAGGTGCTGTGCAACTGCAATGGTGCAAGTATGCATTGCAGGCTTGCAGCGTTGGGCTGGGTCAGTGCCCATCACTACCCTTGCTGCACGTCTTGCGCATTGGATCCTCTGCTTGGGGAGGGAGCTTTGGGAAGCTGGCTTTGCAAGTTTGTTTTTCTTTCTGTTCTTCAAGGTTTTGGAAGTTTGTCAATTGTGACACGCGAGGTCAAAAGCTACACGGTAAATTTCGTCGTCAATGGAAAGAGCGCTTTCCTTTCCTCATTCTGTTAAACGACCTGGGAAGCTGCCCGTAGGGATGTATTTTTTTTCACTTTTTGAGGATCAAACGATTTCAAGTTTAACCAAAATTTTATAAAAAATCTAACATTTATAATTAAAAAGAACAGTAGGGTTAATTATATAATATACTTTTGTTAGTAAACGTAGTCGGAGACATAAATATTATTACTATGTATTCACTATAAACCTTGATTAAAATTAAGCTAATTTGACTTACATAAATCTTATAATTGCATCTTTTTTAGACGGAGGGAGTACATCCCAACACCGGTGCAACTTGTGCAAAATAGTTATCTTTCACAATGATTTTGCTAAGTTTGTATCTAGCCATATAAAATAACAAATACTAAAAATTAGTTGGGCGGATCCAAGCAGATCGAGCTAATAGATTAGCTAGTATCAGCTAGGTGTCAGCTAATAACTATCTCATTGGTTTGGTAAACCCAATTAATTGGTCGTCAATGATTGAATATCTTCTCATCAATTGATAAGGTTATGTTTAGATCCATTAGCTGTTAATAACTAGCTAGCTAATAGTTCATAACTAATATTAGCCTAATTATTAGTTAGTTTGGCCCAACTAATAAGATAGTTGTTAGTTAGTAACTTAGCATTCAACTAACAATTAGCTAGACTATTAGTTGTACCCGTTTGGATTCACAAGACAGTGAGGTTGCCTAACTATTAACTTTGAGGATCCAAATAGACACTAAGTATTAGCAACTAACTATTAGTTTGGCTACAGTACGAGTCACAACTATTTTGGTAAAATAACGCTTTAACAACCTATAAACTAGTGGATTTCAAACACCTCACAGCTAATAGTTAACCAACTAATTTTAACTAAAGGTATAGTAAGGGGCAGAGATACATTTGGTAAAACAACATTTCAACGACCTATAGGATAATGGATTTTAAACAATCTGCAAGTAATAATTAGCCAGCTAATTTTAATTGAAAGCTTTTAATAACTACTATACTAATAGATCTAAAACACCAGCTATGCCGCACAGACTACGTCTCCATAGTGGTACTAGACTAACCACGGATGAGCGAGACATCGTACCCACTACTCATGCGTGGTCAGCACCGTGACAGAAGCTTGCTCTTAAAAAAAATGCAAATCTTATTTTTCAAGGAGTCAACTTTCTAAAATTTAACCCCATATATATATATATATATAAAGAATTAAAAATATTCATAATATATAATAAATATCTTTAGATTAATAATACAATATATAAAATACAAATTTTAATACTCTTATTATTTTTTATGATCTAGTTAAACCTAAGAAACTTTGACTCTTTAGAAATGAGATATACATTATTCTTTTTTCTTGAGTACGCGTCAACACATATAAGTCAGATTCTCCGGGCTTTCGTCAACACAGAACGGCTACTGTACTGACGCAGGCGGCGGCAATGTGTGCGAGCAGTCTTTATGCTCGGTATTTTTCCCATGAAGTTTCCATCGCCCTTTTGCTTTTATTGATTCCCTCCCTTTGGCTTTATGTGTTATAAGAATATTACGTAGCGCTACGTATGATCTCAGGAAAAGATATGTTTAGGACTTTAGGCTCGTTTTCTCCCATCCACGTCACTCGTCAGTTAGCACGCCTCTTGTGCGCACATCACGTTCAGGAAATACAAGTGTGCTAGCTCACAAATCCACAGGTCGATTTAGTTGTGTAGATCCGAATTGCGGGGAGACGCACAATCTGGACTTGCTTAGAGATACTCTTAAGCATTGGTTAGACGCCGTATGTGTTGGGTGGATTATGGCGAGAATTAAGCTAAGTTTCATCATAATCTACTTCAATACCTATGGATTGTGGTGGATATGAAGCATCCAAACAGGCCTTAGGAAGTTTGCACAAGTTTATGAAATGGTACAATACTAAGATAATACAGGGGAAGGAGGTCCACAGGGCGGCCGCTCTAGCTAGTTCCCAAGACAAAGGTGCCCCTCGTATATGTAGGGCCCGTTTGGCTGGGCTCCCGTGGCTCCGGCTCCTATACTGTAGCGGCACTATAGCCAAAGCTGCGGGAGCCAGAAAATCGAGCTTCTCCGGCGTGTCAGTGAGAGAGGAAAGGAGAAGGAAGAAAAACGGCTGCATGAACAGTGTTGCTACTGGAGCCCGGCCAAACAGTCCTGTAGTGTGTAGTATATTATCATTTTGTATATATATGATCCAAAAGCTCAAAAACTTTAAGATCTACTAAAAAAGAGTGACCAGACACTGCACCGGACTCTGAAGTCCAGTGTTCGGTCAGTTCACAGGAGGTGAACCATTACTGCGAAGGAGTGACCGGACGCTGAAACAGTTCTTTCCCAACATCTGGTCAGATGACATCCCTACGTCCGGTCAAGCGAAGAAGAAGATCTAAGGATCGACCAAACTCTAGCTGCGTCCAGCCAGTGGTGATCGGACGCGTACGGTCATGACTCGAGAGGTTTTGGACCTCTCTGGAGTCGACCGAACTCTGGGTGGCAGCGTCCGGTCGTTGCCACCGGAGCGTTCGGTCAGTAGAAAATGTTTGGATCACGGACTCTTTCTCCTTTCCTAATCCAACTCTGGGGGACCACCATATAACATCATCGTGATTTGACCTAATCCGCACCCGCAACCACCCGCGCCGACATCACCATCGCTCCCTGTCGACGAAATATGGTCGGCAGTCCACCGAGGGGGGTGCCCGTGGTGGTAGATTGTCGGTAGACGGTGCGTGTAATTAGGAACCAGATGGTGACACAAGGCGCAGAGACAGCGATTTAGACAGGTTCAGGCCGTCTGGTCGACGTAATACCCTACGTCCTGTGTCTTTGGCGTATTATATTGAGATGTATACAGATTAACCTGTCCTCTAGGGGACCCTTGTCTCTCCTTATATACTCCGAAGAGACAAGGTTACAAGTAAAGTATCCAATTTGGTACTATTACAATATCTAGTACAACTTGTAATCTTGATGTGCACTCCTTGATCTTACGGGCCGGGCCACCTCGGATGGTGCGGCTCATGTACCATCTTGTGGTACTCGAGGGTATATCCCCCACACTCCCGCACCGCTGCACGCTCCCGTGCCACTCCCGAGCCACCGCACCGTCTCACCAGCGCCGCGCGTCCGTGCCTGCCGCATCCACACCGCGTCGCCTACTGCACTGCCTGTGCCCACACCATCTATGCCTGCGCCACTGTGCTACGCTGACCTCACCTACACCCGCAATCGTGCCATAGCGTCGCTGTGCCCGCATTCACCGCAAGCCCTTGCCCTAGCGCCGCCGCCTGATCCACATCGGAGTCCCTGCTGCCTTCACCAGTGCCTCTAATTCCTTCATTGCATCTCCACGGCCCATCCAACGCAGCATCACCTCGCAACCCTAACCCTAGGTGATTCCCGGTGGTTCCCCGCATCCATTCCTGGCTCTTTGGTTTGCCATTTCATCAGGTAGCATACCCTCGATTCTAATTTCATATCTAATGCTTTCTTCTTTGGGTTTCGTATCTCTAGATGTATATTGAAATTATTCATATATCTGATCTATTCTATCGTGTAGTGAGTTGGTGTTGTTCAGGTGACTTTGGTAGTTGTTAGTTAACTCGGGGCCAAGCTCACAAGTATAGATCGAGGCCAAGCCTCGGAAGTGTCAGTGACAGTTGTTTCTTGTCCATGATTGCAGTTTATTTTAGCTTCAGCAATGGCTCATGTCAAGAATGCCTGAGGTGGTCCAGGTGATGAAGATCCAAGTCCTCCGCCTCGCTTGCCTGCTGAGGTGAAAGGCAAGGCAACAAAGAAGATTACGTCAAAGAAGCGGAAGTATGTAGATGCTAATACAGCGAGAGCAGCAGCAATGGCAGCCGCCATTGAGCGTGCAGAGAGAGGAGGTGCTCGAAGTGGAGTCCAGATTGTAGATTAGCTTTCACCAGCACAGAGGGCAGTCATTGAGCAGGTTGAGCATCGTCATGGTAGTCTAGCTAGGACTGTCATGCTTGAGGGATGGCGTGTTGTTTTGGAGGAGACTCAGCCTCAGGGGGAGCTACAGCAGTAGACACAGCCACCAGTGCAGTTAGAGGGTGCTGAGTAGACTTAGGAGGGAAAGTAGCTAGAGGAGACAGAGCAGGCATCTCAGACATAGCTTCGCCACTCTAGTCATACCTGTACCTAGGTGACATCGAGGCCAGAGACATAGAGGAGGGGTTTTCGTCCGCCTCCTAGACCACAGGGTCCGCCTCCAATGACTTATCTAGATTTGAGGGCTGCTACAACCAAGCAGGTGTAGCAGCTTAGATTTGTTCAGTTCGAGGACTAGTTCCCGCCGAGGAGGGACAAGCGTGCTTCAGAGGGTTTCTATATACCACTATAGGAGGATTTCTATAATGCATATCTTAATAGTGGGGTTGTCTTCAGATCTCAGAGAGTATCCTCTATTGAGGCTATTATAGCAGTTGTAGGAGACCAGATCCATCCTCACATTTCTTACCTGCCTAGGTTGATAGACCTACTTGGGTGGATAGGCAGATATGTACCATCATGGGTCTATGAGTTCTATGCTACATTTTGGATTGACCCGAGGCACAGATTCATTCACTTTGCTTTCAGAGGCCGTGACTATAGGCTAATGAGCTTCAGGGTCAGAGAGATACTTAGGCTTTAGGAGTCACCTATCCAACTACATGAGATTTGCTATGGTCATATAGAGCCTCCTAGACGCCCTCACAGTGGTGTCGTGCCTCCCATTGATCTCATCCGACCTTGCTTCATAGAGCCATTCGGCAAGGGGTCAAGCAGGACACCTAAGGATCTTACTCCTATAGCTAGATTGCTTGATGCTATCATGAGGAGGACCCTACTACCAAGGATGGGATATCGCAAGGGATTGACTCGCATTCAGTTGTGGCTACTAAACTCCCTGATCTGGCAGATTATATTTGATATATGGGATCTCATTCTTTCTGAGATGGAGGATACACTAGCAGAGGGATTCAGAGGTCATAGGCAGCTACTATATGCTCACTGGATTACTTTTCTGATTCATAGGACAGTCACAGTGAGGCCTCCTAAGATGTTGGCAGAGTATTCTGGTGCTACTATAGAGTTTCCAGCATATAACATGACTCAGATGCTTCGCCATAGTGATGTGAGCACACCGAGCCAGCCACGTCATAACCTAGAGGTGCTAGAGACTATAGCCCAACAGGATGAGATTATCAGGGGCATTGTAGTGACAGAGGAGGAGCTAGATACACAGTAGGAGGGTATGGTTGAGAGTGATCCTAGTAATAGCTCAGATGATGACTACCAGGATATCCCTCAGATGCCTCCTCGATGACATGACGGTGAGGCTAGTGGCTCCATCTTAGCTCCACCTACACTATAGACAGACCCTGCTCTCTTTGCTATTTTTGAGCAGATAAAGCAGGATCAGGCTCGCTAGGCCTAGGAGACAGCAGTTGCTCTAGCATAGGTTTAGGCTAGACAAGACGAGTTCCAACGATAGTAGCAGGCTATCCAGCCACAACAGTAGGCCATGCAGCAGTAGTAGCTCCTCATGCAACAGTAGTTACTAGGTTTCATGTAGCATGTTGGTACTACTATTGGGGCTCCACCGCCATAGCTTACACCTCAGCTCGGCCAACCTGCCACCACTTCACAGACTCCAGCTGTACAGCCCAGTGGGCTTCAGAGTCAGGGACATCTAGTGACACAGTTTGCTTCACCTACAGAGTAGGTGTCCTAGTGGTTTGCTTCGCTAGTGATAGCCTAGGGTCTATAGTTCACACCTCTACATACGGGTTTCACACCGGCTCAGACTTCATCATTTCTTGTGACAGACACCCCAGTTTCTAGGAGCCTTGGTGCTACCTTCAGTGAGTTGATAGGGCAGCCTACACCGCTAGATCTACATGTCCCTAGTCCTTCCACAGTTGCTCCTATTACTAGTACTACAGGACGCTCCCTTCATCTATTGCATCATCAGAGCTGCCTACTTCAGTGATACCTATAGAGTCATAGGCCGCACTAGTCCCAGATCCGACCTAGATTGCTTTAGCTTCACTTCCAGCGATAGAGGGTCATATAGCTTAGAGCTTAGAATTAGATGATGATGCTACATAGTTCTAGATCGCTCATCGCACCTCAGCGCCCGACTTGTTCACTGTAGCCCCACCGATAGACCCTTAGGTTTTGGTGCTTGACGCCAAAGGGGGAGAGGGATCGAGTATGATAGACTTAGGGGAGAGCGATATATCTAGGGGGAGCTTATCTATTATATTTGGCTTTTTATGTGTGATACATTATTATGCATTCATGTTTACTTTCATGCATTGAACTACATATGTGTGATCGTGATACTTATGTGATAGTGATACTAATGTGATATCTATGTGATATGTGACATGTGTGCTCTCTACTTTGATCTTTATATATGCCATGTCACTTGGTTATGCTGATTTGCTTTGCTTCCACGCTTTACTTCAATGCAAATGAGCTTTATTTCTTGTACTCGTGCTTATTTCATATCTATTGAGTACATCATGTTGGCTTAGGTCATATAAGCTTGCCTAACTCTTTTGTTCTTATTGTCAAAAGCTTATATGAACCAAGCATGTTGAAAACCTCATCTCTTTTACATACTCGAGGTTGTATTGTCATCAATCACCAAAAATGGGAAGATTGAAAGCATCTAGGCCCCTAATTGGGTTTCGATGATTAATGACAATACAAGATTACTGTGCCTAATGTGTGTTTTGCAAATGCAATTAAGTTAGGTCATGGTAATGGCAATTGATTGGGCAATCATGGTTATCATGCCCCTATGATGGAAATCATTTTGGCTTTCAAAGGATGGATGACAAGGTTAAGGATGGACTAGTTCTAAGTGTTGTCTGGTGTTGAAGAGACACTTTGAGTAGTTTTGATCTTTGTTTTTCCTTTGGCCATATAATTAAGGGGGTATAAACTAGTAGCTTGACCTAGGTGAGTCTAGTGGGTTAGGTGTGGTGCACACTTGTCAAATCTAGCACTAGGTAGCTCCTAAGTAGCCCTAAGATCAATTGAAGCAAACTTCATTCACATATGATTGCGAGTTGGAAGTGAATGTAGGGTCAAATGTTGATTGGACACTGGTTCTGGTGTGACCGAACGCTAGCGCAGAGTCCAGTCAGTTCATTTGATCAAGGTGAAGTTGTCTGGTTGCGACTGGACACAAAGAGAAATGTAACCGGACGCTGGGTGCTAGAGTCCAATCAACTCCAGTAAGGTTCCAAAGAGGGAGAATCCTGATCAGACTCGTCCAGTCAGTGCTGACCGGACACTGGTCAGGTTCCGACTACTGACAGGACGCTAAGTAGCAAAGTGACCGGACGTTGGGTGCCAGAGTCCGGTCAACATCAGAAAGGTTCTAGAGAGCAGTTTTCATGACCGGACACGTCCGGTCAGTGCTGACCGGATGCAGGTCAGAGTCCGGTCACAACTTAATGGCTTAGTGGCGGGGAGAACTGACTAGAGCACATAACAGTTCATTTTGAATGAGGGGTTATAAATACTTCCTCTATTCACTCAAGGGAGCACTCTTGCCCATTTCAACAGTTGAGAAACACCCTTGAGAGTGCTAAGGAGAGCAAGAGCCTAGTGAGGTGATTGAGATTTGAGAATCCAAGATTAAGGCCTCATTAGCAAAAAGAGAGTAGCAAGTGTGCATCCACCCTTCTCATTAGGCTTGTTGTGGTCAAGTGAGAGTTCTTAGCTTGTTACTCTTGGTGATCGCCATCACCTAGATGGCTGGGTGGTGATTGGGAGTTTGGTGATCATCCGACAGAGCTTATGGATGATCCAACTCAAGTTGTGAGCGGTTGTGGGTGATTCACCACAACAGAGTGTCGAAGAATCAACTCGTAGAGAGCACTTGATCCTTGCGTGGATCAAGAGGGAGCTACACCCTTGCATGGGTGCTCCAACGAGGACTAGTGGAGAGTGGTGACTCTTTGATACCTTGGCAAAACATCGTGATGTTTCTCCTTCTCTCTTTACTTTGAGCATTTACTTTGAGCAATTCAATTCTTGTCTTTACATTCATAAAATTGTCATGCTAGAGTAGGATTGGAACTTAGGGTGCAAAACTTTTGTGCGGTAGAACATTAGAAACACTTTCTAGGCACAAGGGGTGAAGTGGGCTAAGTATAGGGTTTAATTATTGCAAAGAATTTTGGAATTAGCCTAATTCACCCCCCTCTTGGGCATCTTGATCCTTTCACTCCTCACCGATGGCCCTATGTTTCTCCTCATCGAAGCGACATAGGCGCTGCTTCACTAGCTTGGAGCCTGGCCTGATCTTCAAGACATGCTCAGTTACTTCTCTCAGAGTGCCTGGCATGTCTGAGGGTCTCCACACAAAGATGTCTCTATTGGTGCGAAGGAAGTCAGTGAGCGTGCTTTCCTATTTGGAGGAAAGCGTGGTGCCGATGCACACCACTTTGCCCTTGGAGCCGCTGGGGTCTATGAGGATCTCCTTGGTGCCCTCTATAGGCTCAAAAGACCCGACCAACCTCTTAGGGTTAGGCACTTCTTCGATGACCTCCTCCGTGAGGGCCGCAAGCTCTTTGAAGGCAACAATTGTCATGACATGTTCATAGCACTTGACCTCACACTCGTAGGCACGCTGGAAGGAGGTGTCGATGGTGATGACCCCACATGGACCTAGCATCTTCAACTTTAGATAGGTGTAGTTAGCAATGGCCATGAACTTCACATAGCATGGACGTACCAGAATGGCATCGTAGGTTCTGTGGAACCCGACCACCTCGAAGGTAAGGGTCTCTGTCCTATAATTGGTCGGATCCCTGAAGATGATGGGCAGATTGAGCTACCCAAGTGGCACGACCTGCTTTCCTAGCATGATGCCTTGGTAAGGTGCCCTGGTCGACTGGATGCGCGCTCGATCGATGCCCATGGCGTCGAGCATTTTTGTGTCAATGATGTTGAGGTCGCTGCCTCCATGCATCAGCACCTTGGTGAGCCTCTTTGTGCCGATGATCGGGTCAACCACAAGTGGATATCTTCCTAGCCATGGGATGCTTTCTGAGTGGTTGGTCCGATCAAAGGTTATGGCAGACTCCGACCATCAGAGGAAGGTCGGTGTGGCCAGCTCGGTTGTATAGACCTCATGGCGCAAAAGCTTCTGGCAATGCTTGGAGTCATAGGCCACCGACCCTTCGAGGATCACGAGGCAGCCATCTAGTGTCAAAAATCAATCGTCCTTCCCCTTAGTGTCGTCTGTGGCTAGCTTGGGCTCCTTCCTATGCCCCCCTTGTTGGAGCCTCCATACACGAACCGCTTCATGAGGACATAATCCTTGTATAGGTGCTTGATGGGGAAAGCATGGTTCAGGCACGACCCTTCGAGTAGCTTCTTGAAGTGGTCTGGGGTACCCTCGGTGGGCTTGCGACCCCCCTTGCAGTCGGCGGTGGCCACGAATGAGCCCTTGCATCGTTGCTTGTTCTTCTTCTTCTTGGGACAGTTGGAGGCGCCTTCGTCGGTGTCCTCTTTCCACTTTGCCTTGCCTTTGAGGCGGTCAAAAATTGTCCTAACCGCCTCCTCGCTCGAGGCATGGCTAGTGGTGATGTCGAGGAGCTCCTTGGTGGTTCACGGGCCCTTACATCCTAGCTTGTGAGCCAGGGACCCACAGGTGGTCGTAGATAGGAAAGCTCCTTTGACGTCGATGTCGACGATGTTGGGCAGCTCGTTGCACTGTTGGGAGAAGCACCGGATGTACCCATGAAGAGTTTCCCCAAACTTCTATTAGCAGTTTTTGAGATCCCATGGGTTCCTAGGATGCGCGTATGTGCCCTAGAAGTTTTTCACAAAGATCTCTTTTAGGTCCACCCAACTTTGGATTTGATTAGACGGAAAGTGTTCCAACCACGCTCGCGCCGAATCAGCCAGGAACAATGGAAGGTTGCGAATAATGAAATTATCACTATCTGCTCCACTGGCTTGGTAAGCAAGCCAATAATCCTTGATCCAGAGTCCGTGGTTTGTTTCCCCAGAGTATTTTGGGATGTTGGTCGGCGGTTGGTACCACGGTGGGAAGATGACATCAAGGATGTGTCGGCCAAAGGTCTGAGGCCCCAGCAAGTCGGGGCTTGAACTTCTATCCTCACTACTGTCACAGCGTCCACCATGATGAGGGTGGTAGCCATGGTTAGCCTCCTCCCTCGCATCACTATAGGCATGTCGATGGGCATCCAGGGTGTTGTGCATGTCATGGTGGAGGCTAAGATGCTCATGCACCAGGACCGCAGTGCATGGCCCATCGCCTTGCTGCGCCTGGTGGACTAATACATCCCTGTCGGGTTGCTCTAAGGGCGTGCGCTGGCTAGCGTAGAGCTCATGTCATTGGGACAATGAGCTTTTGGCCTTCTGCGCTACTGTATGATCGAGTAGCGTGTGAATCTTGCGATGGACCCGATGATCCTCCGGTGTTGTGGGCTCTAGAAGCCCCCGGATCAATGCCACTGTGGCATTGATGTTCTAGCTCGCTTGAGTGAAATGTGGGAGGGCTTCGTTGTCCTTGATGATCCTCCGGTTCACATCATGGGCCACAGCCCACGCACGCCCACCGTCTTCATGGTGCTTGATCTCTCGCTCGATCTTCGTGTGTTCCTACTCGAGCTAGAGTCATGCTTCTTTGAGCTCTTGGTGCCGTGCCCTCAGCTGCTCTACCCGCACACAAGGTGGGGCCCCTGCATCCCCCTTGACCTTGTCGTCGAGGTCATCTATTGGGGTAGCCCCTCCCTCATGGATGCTTTCAATGTATTCCTTGGGGTACCCGCCTTGAAACATTCTCATGAGGGGTGATGGCTCCCCCTGCTGGAGTCAGAGTCAAAGAGCGACTCCAATTCTCCTACAAGAAGGTCGTGGAAAGATTCCATGACATATTCGGTCATCCCCATGAACCCATCATTCATAGGGGCTGGGGGCGTGCATTGCACCACAAGGTGGCTAACGGTCTCTACGATGTTGCGTAGATCGAATGAGGGCACCGTCGGGGCACTCCGAATGAGGTATTCTGGGAAGAGTGGCTCTCCTCTAGCAAGCTATGTCATGACGTTGGCAAACAAGAAGGTGAGGTAGCCCAGTCCCTCCTAGGACGGTCAGGGTCTTAGGAAGGCGCCGAGCTAGCGCTCTAGCCTCCCTTAATCGAGGCCGAGGAGCTGGTCGCTCCTGGGGGCATGGGCCTTTGGTATGTGCAGCTGTAGCTCCTCAAGTGCCTCAGTGATCATGTCGAGGCTAGCAGAGTGGAGAGGTTGGACGTCGGTAGGAACCTATGCCAACTCTCCCTCCATCGTAATGATGAAGTCTAGGTTCCTGAAGCTTACATGTGTGCCTAGGACCCAACTGACACCACAACTAGCCATCCGAGGCCAGATGTGGACATCAAGATGTGCAAAAAGCCCTACCTAGCACGCCAACTGTTAGTGTTTTTGGACCACCGATGAGTAAATTTGTATTTGTGCATCTGGCTCGAATAGTGTGCTTAGAGGACACAAGGGTTTATACTGGTTTGAGCAAAACATCCCTATGTCCAATTCACTACTGCTCGTGTTACCGGCACTTGGTTTACAATAGGGGTTACAAACAGGTAAGAGAGGGAAAGGATCCCAAGTCTCTAGTGGAAGGAGTGAACGGGTGTTGAGATCTTGATTGTCACTCAGCTATGTGCTCGTGCTACGCTCTTATGTTTTTATCTCATGGTCTAGCCCCTTTCATGGGGCACCCTGCTTCCCCTTTTATAGGTGAAGAGAAAGCATGGGTTACAGTGGAGGAAAAGGAGAAGAACGAGAGAGAGAGAAGGGAGAGAGAAGAAGGCTTCCAGAATTGTTGGGTCCTTCTTCTCCTTCATGCGGGTCTCGCCAATCCTATAGATGTCAATAGTGGTAGCTCCGTGTTGTGGCCCTATTCATCACTGGCACCATGCGTAGGCGTGATCTGCTGGTCGTGGTGTTTTACTCTATCCTGGCGGATGTCATGGGGAACTGACGCACCTATCAGCATCTGTATGAGGATTAGGCAGAATAGTACTGGCACGCCCGACACTGTTCCTGATGTCAATCACCAGGTAAGGCTCATGATGGCCATAGGTTACATCGAGGCATGCTAGCCTCTTTCCTGGTGTTAGAGTTTTGACCTAGGCCCATACGCTTTGACCTAGAGTGGCTAGCGACGGTATGGGTCCCCATCAGATGAGATAGATCCTGTGTCCTTGGGGTTGGGCAAAATAGAGCACGAACACAAGGGGTCGGGCAAGATGGAGCCCATGGCCTTGGGGTCAGGGAGACAGAGCCCACACCCGAGGGGTCGGGTGAGACAAAACCCATGTCCTTAGGGTCAGGCGAGATGGAGCCCATAGATTTGGGGTTAGGCGAGACAAAGCCCGCACCTGAGGGGTCAGGTGAGACAGAACTCGTGACCTTGGGTGAGATGGATCCCATGGCCTTGGGGTCGCTTGTGACCTTTTAATACATCTTGAGCTATCTAGGGGAGTCAGCGTGAGCGTTAACCTCCTTGCTTTGGGTATCCCTAATAATGATACCCGATAGTGGTGCTTGTTACTCTTGGAGGTTGCCACCTCCTAGCCAGCTTTGTGGCTTGTGACTCCATTAAAGCACATGAGAAGATTGTGTGGTGCTCTAGAGGAGGATTTATGAGGGGATTGTGCTTAGCACGTGGGGATCGTGAAGAGCAACTCTAGTTCAGCGTGTCATTGAGCTACCCTCACTTTCGGGGTAGGTTCTTGAAGTGCCCAAAGTGCGGTCTTGGCTATGGTAGAACCGCCTAATCTAATACCTCCTAGGAGTGCTTGTCTTCTATTAGACACTAAGCACTTAGGGGAGAACACTAAATTACTTGGTTCCGTCGGGCACACCCCAGGGGAGAACCCGAAAATCCACCTTTTTGCCATCTGAATCACAAATGAGAGAATAAAGCTTACAACATCCTTAACCATTTCTTACATCACTTTGATAAAACATTAGAGTATAATATTTATTATTATAATAGCATAATGTAATCATATTATCAGAGTTATGAATAATTTAATTTAACTACGGAATATAAACATGTGATCAGAATTACAACAGAAATAATTATCTAATCATGACATGATGAAGCATTGATAAATAAACTAGGATAATAGATTATAAAACTTTCATTTATAAAAGCATTTGATGAGAGTTATAAATAACAACTATGATCGCAACGTAAATGAATCCTTGCTGAGCCTACCAGGAGGTATCCACACACAAGGGTCAGCTCTAGCATCCACCTATCACCTACAACAAGAGGAATAAAACCCTGAGTACTCAATTATACTCAGCAAGACTTATCTGACATGAGAAAAGAAAAGACTCCAAGGATATGCAAGGCTATCTGGCTTGTGTGTTCATTGCATCTGTGGGAAGCATTACTAAGCGTGTATCCTTATATTTGATTTTTATTAATAGCCGCATTGGTTCATTAACTAACCATTCTATGTAAGCACCTATGCTACTTTCAAGTAGGTGGTAAGCAACCAGATTTCCTTTTTCCATCTTTCATCTTTCATCTTTCAGTTCTTACTACGATGCTAAACCGTAGACAAGCCGTACCGGATCGCTCGACGATTCGTGAATCAATCCCCCCAACTGGGTACCCTAAAAACACACGCCCCGCTTGTACCTAAGGCACAAGCAGGACCAACCCATCACCCTCCTATTCTAGGGTCCTAGGTCCCTATCCAAACTAGAACTCTAAGCCCCTGCCCCTGAGTCCCAGACTCAGTGCGGTGCGAGAACCTCCTCCACCAAAAAGAAACCCTGATAGTCGGTTTGGAAAGAGCCGAAACCCATGACAAGAGAGTAACAAGTCTTCCAAGCACCCATACCCAAGTATGTGCTCGAGATAATAAGTCTGTGACTAGCCTAGAGCCTTATGCAACGGCCGGTCCTTAACCGACACGGACAGGAAAAGCAGTGTAACCAAGCCAAGCCCCGTGTCCACGGTGACACAACCTCTTACACCCACCAATACCCAAACCATATCCATGTTCGGTCACCATTTTTCATTTCCACCATTTATATTTTCCAAGTGATAATGATATAGTAACATATTTCCTATATCTCGTGAGTGACATGCAATCACTCGACTTCTACCAGAGTCCTGTAGCATAGCAATCTACATGATCCTGTCATACTAGTAAGACTCATAGGATAAAGATATATATGCAAGTGGGTTTCATTCAACTCTTTAAAACTTAATGCACAAATATAATTTAAACTACAAAAAAGTAGGGGTTATGCACCGGGGCTTGCCTGGGCAAGATATATATATTAAAAAGTTAGTATCTGCATCTTCAGATCATTCACATCATCTGAATAGAAAGCCCATTGCATCATCTCCTGGAGAGAATACCATTACACCATCTTTGGATTCCCAATCATCCTTCAATTGATCCGTTGACCCATCATTGTACCTATATGATATGCATTGATGCAAATACATAGATGTAAATAATCAACGATGACCGAAATGCTTAAAAATCTGATCACACCTCACAAGCTAACGAGATAGCTCTAACGCTGGTCTACGTATCCATGTTGTCGAATAAGACATTATTTCCCAACAATTATTTTAGATATATAAACCCAAGTTGTTTCTTTGTTTCATTCTATCAATTTAATCATTATTCAAAATAGGGCATCATTATCTATTTAGCAAACTAATTATTCCGAAGCTACAAAAATTATAGTGAGTACCTAATATTGCTAGGAGCCTACTGTAAAAATTTCAGATCCAACACTATTACCAATTTATCACAATAATTCCTATAAGTTATCTTTTTACAATATTAAGTACCTTAAATTAATTATATGGCTTCTAAGAATATTATCAAATCATGTGAACAAAATACACTAACAGGTAGATCATGATTTTATAAGACTAATAAAATTGGTTTCATAATTTTTGGATTCCTATACCATCTTATATTGATTTTACAAATCTGCTTCAACATTCAATTAGGAAATACCTCAAAAATGAAAGAGGGCCGGCTGCAACAAACTGGGCCAGCAGCCGTGCACGCGGCCTGCCAACCAGGCGCAGCCCAACGGCATGGTAAGGGCGCGGTGGCCCAGCAGCCCCAAGCGAGCTCGTGGCCCAGGCGGTAGGCGGACGACCCTCTTGTGCTACCGACCAGCGGCCTAGGCGGCAAGCAGCAACGCCTGGACGGCCCAAGCGAGAGGCAGGCTGTAGCCTAGCAATCCGGCCCATGCGGTCCGGTGATGGCATATTTTTGAAGAGGCCCCTGAGCTTCTAACAAATCACCCTGCAGTACATCGGCGCTATTCACGTGGGTCATGTATTTTGCGATAAGAACCCTGTACAAAATTTTGGCTTGGATTCATACCCTTCACTTCATCCACAAAAGCATAGCACGGCATAGAGGCGCCGACCGGCGGTGCTGGCAACGACACGGTGGGGCCAGGAAGGCACGATGGCGGTAGACAACCCACCGGAGAGCTGCACGGGAACCCGCACGGCCGTGGCAAGGGAGGTGGCAATGGCGGTGCTGGTGGAGGTGCTGGCTCAGTGGCTGTTGGCTCAACAATACAACAGCGGACAGGAAGTGCGGTGTGGTAGCTGGCGAGGGCAGCCCTTTAGCATTGGGCAGACCAAGCACTAAAGGCAGAGCCCCACGGCGGCATCGGCGGCGCGTGGCAACACGGGCACGGGCGCATGGGAGGCAGTGCATCGGCTGAAGGGGCGGCTTGCTAGCGGCTTGGAGATGGCAGAGCGCCTAGTGCAGGTAGGGACCGATGCCGTGGGTCACGTGCAAGGCGTGGCATGTCCCGACGAGACTACGGATGGCTCGGCGGCATTGGTGTCTCCCAGCACTCCAACGCATCTCCGGCGAACCATGTGAATAGGAAGAGGATTAGGGCGTAGGCACAGGTGCCTCCCGGCTCGAACCCGTGGATGCAGCTGAAGCAGCAGCTGGCGACCATGAGCAGGACTTGTGCGGCATCGAGGAGGAGCAGTGTGCCGACATTGTAGCCCGTGGCAATGTCGGAGTCATAGACGTGGTAGTCGTATTCCTTAGTGGTGTCCGGGGTGACAGTGGTCCAGCTCTGGCGCTACTCGGTGGTCACGCCTAGGCCGATGGCGATGATGTCCAGGAGGATCGCCATCCGCATGAGGATGGATGCCAACACGAGCGAGCAAGCGAGGCTTGCTCCTGTCGGTCGGTCTCTACTAGCACGTGGTTGAGCTGCTAGTTTGGGCAGGGTACTACTGGGGTGAGCATGGCGAGGTGGAGCCATGCACGCACTCAAGCGCCTACGCGAGCGGTAGCCAGGCAGCGGCACAATCGCAGGGAGCAGGGAGCACCGGCGCAAGAAGCAAGCAGAGAGAGACCGAGAGAGCTAGCAAATAGGGAGGGCGCTCGAAGATAGGGAAAGCAGACGTGAGAGAAAAAAACAAGGAGGATTGATTGAGCTCACTAGGCTAATACTGAGTGGTCCGACCAACAGTGGCGACAAGCACGTGGCCTAGTGCGAACAGAGAAGGACTTGCATGATGCATTGAATTAGAGCCACGAGGTACGAGCGGAGTACGTTGGCCAGTGGCAGAGTAGTTAAGACAAACAAGGACGAGTAGAGGACGTGGGGCTGCATCCAGCGTGGTGGTAGGCGAGGGAAATAAAAAGGGGTATGTTGTTGCATGGACACATGATGATGCAGCAAGGTATGGTGCTCACCTTAAATTTTTGGATGCGACGCAAGAGAGAGAAGGACAAGAGCGGGGCCAACATGGAAGCAAGCTCGTGTGGCCAACTGCACGTCCAGTACAGTAGCAGCAGTACCAAGCAGAGAAACAAGCACACAAAGGCAAGCAAGGACACGCAACGTAAAGACAGATAAGACCGAGGTAGGCGACAGAGGCAGTAGAGGCAGCACAACAAGGTTATCAGTTCGACGGGACAACAGAGGCAATGGCACGACGACAGAACTTGACAACATGGCACGACGCTAATAAACTAGAGTTGATTGATTTTGAACATGGGGAACACACTATCGACGACCAGCGACGGAGCAGGGCAGGAAGATGTCCCGTCATCGCTGTGGATCCGTTCGCTCGCTAGTCAATAACTAAACAAAGGCTTTTTAACTGAGCGTGCTTTTCAAAATAAACGCGTGAGTATATATATCATTCTATTTATTAATGGATTTTATTTTATTTATAAAAGTTATTTTTCATGCTTAATCTAATAGAACAAACCATTCACTAGGATCGTCGTTTGACATTCCTAAATATCTTTACGCACTGAGTAATTTAACTTGGGCGTTGGTTTGAGCCCGCGAAACTAAGTCACACCGGATTCACTTATCACATCAAGTACGTTTTAAATAAAAATCCGAGAAACTCATTTCAGAAATTTTTCTTAGGCCTAAATCGTGGGGCTAAATGAGCTCGTAACACCATGGTGTTACAACCAACCCCCCTTAAAAAGAATCTCGTCCCAAGATTTGAATCTAGAACCAGAAGAGGGGAAATGCGATTACATTCCATAGATCAGGGATTACACGAATATTATAGGACTTCGAATACTAAACCACACGGGGATCTAGGGATATCGGAGAGCACCATTCCCATAGTGCTTCCGACCACCAACCAACATCACCAAGTACACTTGGGAGACAAACCCTGGTATTTGGCTCAAAGATTTCAGGCTCGCCTACCGAGCCAGAGGGGTGGATGATGACTATTTCATCATTTAGTATCTCCCCATCTACGTGGGGGAACATGTTCGAGCATGGCAGCATCCGTGACTGGGTGGACCTCAAGAGGGTCTTCGTCAAAAATTTCTAGGGGATGTATGTCTGCCCTGGTAACTCCTAGGATCTCAAGAGCTGCCAGCAGGAGTCCAGCGAGTCCCTACGGGATTACATCTATAGGTTCTCCCAATGATGCAACTCCCTCCCTGATGTCGTCGACGAGGATGTCCCTAATCCACAAGCTTGGCTGCCTGCAGCCCTATACCACCAGCGACCTGCTAAACATTGCCACTAACCACGCCTTCGGCGAGGAGGCGATCAGAGCGGTCTTCAATGGAGGCCGAGACATAGGCAAGGCCAAGCGCATGGACCAAGACGAGGGCCCCTCCACATAGAGGGGCTAGAAGAACAAAAAGAATCGGTGCCCACCTGACAACACCGTGTTGGTCGCCGTGGCTGATTGCACGGGCAAGCAGCCCCAATAGGGACTGCCTGACCACTTCAACAAGCTCATGGACAGCCCATGCACCAACAACGCCTACCCCGTCAAACACCTCTACAAGGACTATGAGCTCCTTAAACACCTCTACAAGGACTGTCTAAAAGAAGGAGATGGCAAAGAGGCGACAACTAAGAAAGGAGGCACGACGGGCAAGGACAGAGACAATTTCCCTGACCCTGAGGAATGCATCATGATCTTCAGCGGATCTGACGCCATCTGGTCCAAGCGCCAGCACAAGGTACGCTATAGGGAGGCATGCACCGCTGAGATGGCTGTCCCCTCCTTCCTTGGCTGGTTGGAATCTCTGATCACCTTCGATCAGAGGGACCATCCCTCCCACATCGTGAGACCGAGACGTTACCCACTCATCATCGACCCCATCCTCTGCAAGAGGCACCTCACTAAGGTGCTGATGGATGGAGGCAGCGACCTCAACATCCTCTACATCAACACCCTCGATGCCATGCGCATCCCCTGATCAAAACTCTGCCTAGTGGGCTCTCCCTTCCATGGGGTGGTCCTAGGAGCACAAACATACCCACTCGGGCAGATTGACCTACCCGTCATATTTGGCGACCGAGCCAACTTCTGCTCGGAGGTCCTCACCTTTGAAGTGGTGGACTTTCTAGGGTTCTACCACACCATCTTGGGGTGGCCATGCTATGCCAGATTCATGGCAATTCCCAACTACACCTACCTCAAGCTGATGATGCCAAGACCGAATGATGTCATCACTGTGAGCAGTGCCTTCTCACACGCCTTCACGTGCGACCATGAGCATGAGCTTGCCACCATGGCCATCAACTCATCCGAGCTTCCACGACTCGAGGAGTCACCAACCCCAGTAGTCCCAAAATGCAACAAACCAAACTCCTCGATGGCCTTCCGCTCGCTCGAGGAAACTAGAGCGGTGGGAATCGACCCCACTGACCCAACTAAGATGGTGCGGATCAGGACCCAGCTCCTAGCCAAATAGGAATGCAAGCTCGTCGACTTCCTGCACGCCAATCGTGATGTCTTCACATGGAAGCCATCTGACATGTCGGGCATACCGCGGGATGTCATCAAGCACGCACTACGCCTCATCCTGGGCTCAAAGCCCGCTAAGCAATGAATACACTATTTCAATGATGAGAGGCGCAGAGCCATAGGCGAAGAGATCACCAAACTCCTAGTAGCTGGATTTATCAAAGAGGTATTCCACTCTGACTGGCTTGCCAATCCTATTCTTATTAAAAAGAAGACCAGGAAATAGAGAATGTGCATTGATTATACTAGCCTCAACAAAGCATGTCCAAAGGATCACTTTCCTTTGCCATGCATAGACCAGATAGTCGACTTCACCTCGGGTTGCGAGATCCTCTCCTTTCTGGATGCCTACTCGGGCTATCACCAGATCACGATGAAAGAGTTCGATCAGCTCGCAACCTAGTTCATCACCCCATATGGTTTGTACTGCTATATAACCATGCCTTTCGGCCTGAAGAATGCCGGCGCCACCTACCAAAGGTGCATGCAGCAATACTTCACCGACCAAATCGACCCGTTTGATCAGCCTGATCAAACCGAGCGATTGAGACCAACAATCGCCATCTATGTTGATGATATAGTGGTCAAAATGGCTCAAGCTTGTGACCTGATCGCAAATTTGGCCACAACGTTCATGAACCTCCGAAGGATCAACATCATATTGAATCCCGAGAAATGTGTTTTTGGGGTTCCAAAGGGGAAGCTGCTAGGATACATTGTGTCTGAGCACGACATCGAGGCCAACCCCAAAAAATCATGGCCATTTCCAACATGGGCCCCATACGCAATGTCAAGAGCGTGCAATGGCTCACCGGCTATCTAGCCGCTCTGAGTCGGTTCATCTCTCAGCTCAGCAAACAAGGGATGCCACTTTATAAGCTCCTCAAGAAGACAGAAGCCTTCATCTGGACTGAGGAAGCTCAGTAGGCTCTAGAGAGCCTCAAAGCGTCCCTAACGTCGGCCCCAATCCTCGTCGCTCCTGAATAGGGAGAACCCCTCCTCCTCTATGTCGCGGCTAGCAACCATGTAGTAAGCACTGCTCTGTTCGTCAATAGGGAGGAACTAGGACACCACCTTAAGGTCCAGCGGCCCATATACTTTGTCGGGGAGGTACTCACTGACACCAAGGTCTAGTACCCCTAGGTGCAGAAGCTCCTATACACCGTGCTGATGGTGACCTAAAAGCTCCTGCACTACTTCACCCACTCGGAGATATCATCCACAACCGTGATGCCACAGGATGGATCTCCAAATGGGCACTCAAACTCATGGGCCACGACATCAGGTATATCCCCTGTACCGCCATTAAGTCTCAAGCTCCTGTAGATTTTGTTACTGAATGGACGGAGGTCCAGCTATCGACCCCAGATGTCACCCATAAGTACTGGACAATGTACTTCGACGGGTCCGTCATGGCGCCTAGGTCAGAGGCTGGAGTGGTTCTAATCTCCCTAGACAGGAGTAGGCTCTGCTACACCATCCGCCTCCACTTTTTAGCCTCAAACAACGCTGTGGAGTATGAGGCCCTCATCAATGGACTACGCATCGCCATCGAACTTGGTGCTACGTGACTCTACGTTCGTGGTGACTCGGAGCTGGTTGTCGATCAGGTCATGAAGGAGTCCTCCTACAAAAGCCCCCTCATGGTAGCATACTACCAAGAGGTGCGCAAGCTCAAGGACAAATTCTAGGGAATCAAGATGCATCACATCCCCTGAAAGGACAACGATGCCGCCGATTTTCTCGCAAAATTGACTACCAGGCGGGATCCGTCTTTGAGCGGGATCTTAATCAATGATCTCCACGAGCCATCTGTCCGCATCCTAGAAGGTCTGATCCAAACACACCCCAATGCCAAGCCAATGCTCGAGGGCTCTGACCTCAACGCCAAGCTGGCGCTTGGGGGCTCTAACCCCAATGCCTCTATGATGACGTCACCAGCTGATGTTGCCATATTGGCACTCGATCAAACTAACTGGCGAGTGCCACTACTCGCCTACCATCTTGAGGAGGTTCTCCTACCCAAAAGGACTGAACCCGATGGATTGCTCAACGCACCAAGACCTTCGTCATGCTCGATGATGAACTCTACAAATAGAGTCCGTCAGGGGTGCTCATGAAGTGCATCCCCACCAACTAGGGGAAGCAGCTGCTCCTCGAGGTCCATGTCGGGATCTACGAACATCACACGACCCTGAGGTCACTAGTTAGAAAAGCCTTTCGCTAAGGTTTTCACTAGCCCACCGCACTACGAGATGCAGATGAGGTCATCCATAGGTGTGAGGGATGCAAATTCTATGCTCAGCAAACTCATTTGTCGGTACAGGAACTTCAAACCATCCCCATCACTTGGCCATTCGTGGTCTAGGGCCTCAACATGGTAGGACCCCTCAAAAAGGGCCCAGGCAGCTTCACACACCAACTCATAGCATTCGACAAGTTCACCAAGTGGATAGAGGCCAAGCCCATCACCAACATCCACTCAAAAGAGGCGGTCAAATTCTTCCTTGACATCATCTACTGGTTTAGTGTTCCTAACTGTATCATCACTGACCACGGGACTAACTTCACCGAAAAGAAGTTCCTAGACTTTAGTGATGGATACAGCATCAGGATCGACTAGGCCTTGGTCGGACACCCACATACTAACGGTCAGGTCGAGTGTGCCAATGGCATGGTCCTCCAAGGACTTAAGCCAAGCATCTTTGACTGCTCAACAAGTACATCGGGTGATGGGTTGTAGAGGTCCCAGCGATCCTCTAGAGCCTGAGAATGACCCCAAACCGATCCATAGGGTTCACACCCTTCTTTCTAGCCTACAGAGCTAAAGCAGTGCTGCCCTCCGACCTCGACCATGGCGCCCCAAGAGTGAAGGCTTTCAACTGCGACCAAGTCGCGGAGGCTCAGCAAGACGCAATCGACCTACTCGAGGAGGCCCACGAGATGATCATCATCTACTCTGCTCACTACTAACAAACTCAGGTAACACAAAAGGAAGATCAGGGGGAGGATCCTCGAAGTTGATGATCTTGTGCTCCGAAGGACCCAATCGACGAAGGAAAAACACAAACTCTCTCCACCATGGGAAGGATCCTATACGGTAACCGAAGTAATCTGACCAGGCGCCTACTGACTAGAGGAAGACAACGGCAATGTTCTCACCAACACTTAGAACATTGAACAACTATGTTGTTTTCCCCCAAATTTGGTCTTACCGCTTTTTAGTCAAACACTTGCTCCTGTAAAGCACCCTAGCCTGAACACATTCAGCCCGGGTCGCTCGGGGGCTCCATGAGGGTACAATACTAAATACTATCTCTCTTTTTTACTATCACATGGTAACAACCTTGTCCCCGAACGGAAGCGCATTCCATTAAGTTGATTGCCCTACGTGACTTTGTTCTTACTCCTAACCGAACGCACCTCGCCACGACCTACGGATACGAGTAGCCGAGCCCCACGGGCCGTGCCCAGGTTCTTAAAAGCTGCAGCCTATGGAACTAATAGGCATTTGTGAAAAAGAAAGGAAAAAACAAAAGCTATGCTAGGATAAAAACAAAGAACAGATAGTGATTCTATCACCAAAATAGAACTGATGTATTCGTTGATACAAAAACTGCTCACACAGGGGCTCACCCATGAACTCAACAATTACATTTTTCTAACTACTTCTACTCCAAATACTACTATGGCAGCTTGACAACATCGCCTGACGTCAAAGGACAGGCCATAACACACGTTGGTGGACATAACCACCACCACAGGGGCCCTACCCGGTTCTGCTCCCTCGACTTCGGCGAGTGCAATAGGTACCTCAAGGGACATGCCTGGTTCCGCTCCCTCGACTTCGGCGAGCGCAATGGGTACCTCAAAAGTGTCGCACCCATAGATGCTTAGTAGAAGAGCATGGAGCTCCTGACCTTCTCATGCAGTCAAGGCAGCTCCTAGGCAGGGACGCTACCATCATGGTATGGCCACCACGGCTTGAACAGATCTCATCAAACTTTATGAACTGGCCAACCCAAGTAGCTGCAGGCACATAACCCTCCACCAGCACGATCCTAGGCAACTTCCCCTCTGACAAGGCTCGCCCGGTGAAGATCCACCAGAAAGAATCCGCACATGGCTCCACCCCGAAAAGGCCTCGCAGATAAATCTAGCGCGCCACCTCCTTTGGTGGAAGCCACCCCTTCTAAGGCAAAGACGACTAGCACCGCCTCAAGCAGCCTCTAGCTTGACATCACAGTCCGAATTCATGAAAGGATCTATGGGTCCTCCCTCTCGCTTACCCTCTCTCTCACGTAGGAACTGCCGCGGCATACAGGCACTCTCGGTGAGGAGGAAGGAGGAGAGGAAATAGTTAGAGGATAGGCAAAGGACTACGATGAGAAGCCCTCTCCCTCCACCTATTTAAGGAGGAAACATGACAACTAAAGAAGGGCAAAGGATCAGAGCAAAAAACTCTCTCCCTTCCCCACTGTTCACCTAAACGGCCATTTAGCCCGTTTACACACCATTTAAATGCTACACGGTGGTATACCGTTTCCATTTAATCGGTTGTTTTGACCGTTTAAACAGCCGTTTTCCCATTTAAACACCTGTTTTGCCTAAATAATGGGCTAAACAGTAGGTGACTGACTATTTACCGTTTAGCGTTTAGGATAACACTACCCTTCCCCCATTAAATGCGGATGGGAAACGACGGGACGCACCTTGATCAATGGGATGCACACTGACCGATGGAACGACTCTAGGACAGACGGGGCATGGCCTAGGTATGGCCCACCACTACCGCACTTCAAACACAAAAACTAAAGCATCACCACGCGCAGGTGGCTCTCCGCCTCCCCATGCGGGACTTGGAAAAACCCAAACAACGGGATCTCCGCCAGGAGAGACCATCGGGCTTCCTAAGTCAATCGAACGGCCTAGGAAAACATTGAGAGATAGGTAAGGAGCAAAGGGATGTCCCATGTAGGCCATGTCGACTTTGTCATGAATGATGATCATGGGTCCCGGTCAGACATTTCCGATTGGAGCTCTTCAAACCCCGTCACTCGAGTCATCAAGGTAACACTACTGATCCCCGCTATTTCTTTATATAATCATTCATACATTCATAAACGCATTCATTCCATATGTCCATGCCCTCTAGACGATTTAGGCCCTAAATTGCCTGGGGGCTCAGGAACTGAGGCATCGCACATGCAGCTAAAATGCATCACAATGCTCTGTGTTGCATCATGAAGCGGCAGTTGCCTCATTCAACTTGAGCAACGACCGACCGAGGCTCGAAGGCTAGCCCACGAAGGGCTCAAGGCCACCTCGCATCAAATAGAGCCAGGAGAGAAAACGTAGATGAGCCTCGTGCGGCCCTCACCCAGTCTTCCCTGAAGCGGATAGGGTCATCTCAACCTTCTCGTTTGATCCTAAACCTCCCACCAAACCCATAGAATCTCCATCAAGGGGATGCCAGAGGGCCACCTGGGTCGGTCTTTGGAATGACCTAGGCATCTGCCGGGTTGCAGGTAAAGGAGCGGTCGAATGTCACAAGAGGGCTATGCCAACCCCATCATGAACGACATACCTAGATTCCACTCGATCATACCCATTAGCGACCTCGCTGAGTGCGTCACTCGAGCCCGAGCGATCAAGGCAAGCGACAAAGCTAAGGCCCTCTGGTTGTGAGAAATCAAGGACGGGTTAATGCACAAAACTCAAACCGACCCCTACCAAGCCCAATGGGGCTCAGGGGCTCAAGATCCCTAAACTAACTGCCTCGGCTACGTGGGCTGCACCAAGGCCAGGATCCGCGAGCTCCATCTCGCCCGATCTCTAAACTAACTGACTAACTGCCTTGGCTACATGGGCTACACCAAGACTAGGATCCATGAGCTTTGTCTCACCTGATCCCTAAACTAACTGACCAACCGCCTTGCCTACGTGGGCTGCACCAAGGCCAGGATATGCGAGCTCCGTCTCGCCCGATCCCTAAACTAACTACCTCGGCTACGCGGGCTACACCGAGGCCAAGATCCATGAGCCCCATCTCGCCCAATCCCTAAAACTAACTGCCTCGGTTGCGTGGGCTGCACCAACGCCAGGATCCATGACTCTGACTTGCCTAATCCCATGACGTGCATCGATGCTAGGATCCATGACACCGACTCGCCCGATCCCCCGATGCACACCGACACTAGGATCCACAACTCTGACTCAACCGATCCCATGGCACACACTAATGCCAGGATCCACGACTCCGACTTGCCTGATCCCTCGGCACACATCGACGCCAGGATCCACGACTCCAACTCACCTGATCCCATGATGCACACCGACGTTAGGATCCACAACTCTGACTCGCCCGATCCCCCGGCGCACACCGACGCAAGGATCCATGAGATCTGTCTCGCCCGATCCCTAAAAACTAAAGTGACTCGACTAAAATACACACACGCCCACTGACAAAACCCCCTAGGTGATCCTGCCCAAATCACCTGAGGGCTCGAGAGCTACACCCACAGGTGCACTCGTACGCACCCCCTAAAAAAACAAAACCTCCCCCGCTGGCAACATAAAAACCCCCCAAGACAATTCTGATTGAATCGCCTGGGGGCTCGGGGGCTACACCCACGGGTGCGCTCGTGTGCACCCGTCGTCAAAACAAAAATCCCCCAAACAATTCTACCCAAATCGCCCGGGGCTTGGGGGCTCCTGTCAGGTTCATAAACCCAGGGTCCCTCATGGACCAGCTTCCCAACAAAGGCTTGGCCTAATAGACAACATTGCAAGCAATGCACAACTCATGGGACGGCCCAAATACCTAGACAGTAGGCCAGACGGATGACCCAATCTCCGACCAGAAGGCCTGGCCGAGGAGGAATGGCGCACGCTTCTGACTTCAGCCCACCTCTCCGACCGGAGCGCTCGCCTCTGTCTCCAGCCCACCTCCGGACGATCTCTTCGACCAGAAGGCCTGGCCAAAATACCACTTCCGACTCTAGTCCGCTTCTTCGATCGAGAATGCGTTGGACCCCTGCCTATGGCTCCTCTCCAACTGGCGCAATCAGAGCAGACTATGACCAACCGACTGAGGATGCTTGCTCGTTAAGGACTAGGAAACATATGGAGAAAGTAAGGCAATGCACTCAAGTCAACCACAATACCAAGGATTGTACCCTATACACCTGCAAGACAGTACCCTACGACCCCTCTGACATGACAGAACGTAAATAGTGTTGTAGGCGCTGACATTTTCCCTACAGTGTTGTGGGCGCCATCAACTCCCATACCATACAAATATGGTAAGGCTCCCCCCATGTGCCTCTGAGGCATCGATAGTGTTGTGGGCGCCGACATTTATTATGCTAGGCAAACATGGTAAAACCCCCTGCATGCCTCTCGACAACAAACAGTATAGCAGGTACCAACATCTGCCATACCTGAAGAAGACGACACAACCTCTCACATGCATATGACATTCAACAGTATTGTGGGCGCCTACAATCATCTTGTACCCATCGGCGTGGGTAGCAAGACTTAGCAGCAAATATACTCTCTCTCTCACACTTGTAAGGCCATCCTCTTCATCTATAAAAGGGGATGCGCTCTCTTCCAACAGTTAGGTTGATTCAGATCAATCAAGTTTACTAGTACACAACAACAGAACCACCAGGTTTGAACCTTGAGCACACGCTCGAACACATAGCACATAACAGAGTTCCTGTCACTCTCAGCCCCTCTAACTAGAGTCCGACCGAACCTCTTGTACCCCATCTTTCTCCTTCTTGTTTGTAACCCCACTGCAAACTTTGAGCACCTAGGCTTAGGAATAAAGTCACCGACCGACTAAAACTGGACGTAGGGCATGTTTCCTAAACCAGTATAAATTCTGTGTCATTGAGTGCTAGGCCACCTCTGATCACAATGTATGGCAAAACTATAAATATTTATATGTTGGTCACTTTCTGCACCGATAGTCATAGTAATCTCATGTCATCATTAATCATCGAAACCCAACTAGGGGCCTAGATACTTTCAATCTCCTCCTTTTTGGTGATTAATGACAACACAACCTCGAGTATGTAAAAGACATGAGTGAGGTTTTCAACATGCTTGGTTCATATAAGCTTTTAACAATAAGAACAAAGGGGTTAAATATGCTTATATGACCCAAGCCAACATGGTGTACTCAAAAGATATGAATTAAGCATGAGTACATGAAGTAAAGCTCATTTGAATCGGAGTAAAAACATGGAAGCAAAGCAAATGAGCATAGCCAAGTGACATGACATATATATATCAATATAGAGAGCACACATGTCACATAAGTCTCACCATCACATGTATATAATACAATGCATGAAAGTAAACATGAATGCATGAAGTATCACACATAAAAGACCAAAAGAAATAAATTGAGACCATCTCACATGCTCCCCCTAGATCTAACATACTCGCTCCCTCTCCCCCTTTGGCGTCAAGCACCAAAACCTAAGGGTCGAACAGTGGGACAGGAGCAGATGAGTCAGGTGCTGAGGTGCGGTGAGAGACCTAGAACTGAGCTACATCATCCTCTGACCCTAAACTCTGAGGAGTCTGACCCTCTATAGCTAGAAGTGAAGGTGAAGCGATCGGGGTCTGCTCAGTAACTAGCATGGCCTATGACTCTAGAGATGTCACTATAGGAAGTGGAGCCACATCTGCCTCTGTCACTGTCGCTGAAGCCTCAAGTGTAGGAGTGACTGTTTGAGGTGGCTCGGACGATGCAACAAGCGACAAAATCATCTTGGTAGTACCGGTAATAGGAGCAGCTATGGTAGAGATAGGAACTCGGAACACTGGAGGTGTAGGCTGCCCTGTAAGCTCACTAAAAGTAGCGCTGAGACTCCTAGAGACTGGGGTGTCCATCACTAATGCCGAAGAACACTAGGTCAGAGTGAAGCCCATAACAATAGGACCAAAGTGAGGACCCTGAGCTGTCCTTGGTGAAGCAAACCATTGAGACACCTGCTCTATAGGTGAGGCAAACTAAGGAGCTAGATGTCTCTGACTTAGAAGCCCACTAGGTTGTATAGCTAGAGTCACTAGAGTGGTGGTGGCAGGCTGACCTATCTAAGGTGTAGACTATTGAGGAGCAACCCCAATAGCAGTGAATACATGCTGCTTGACACCGAGTAACTGTTGTTGAATCATAAGCAGTAGCTACTGCATGGCTTGCTGCTGTCGCTGAAACTCATCCTATTGTGCCTGAACCTGACCAAGTGCAGCTACGGTCTTCTGTGCCTGGTGTGCCTGGTCCTGTCTCATTTGCTCAAGTATAGCTAGAAGTGCTCGGTCAGTCTATGATGGCTGTGGTGGAGCTAAGCTGAAGCCACTGGCCTCTCTATCATGTGGTTGATGAGCCATCTATGGAATCAGCTGATAGGCATCATCTGAGCTATCACTCAGGTCACTCTCGACCTCATCCTCCTACTGTGCATCAAGCTACTCCTTCTCTATCGCTGCAATGCCCCTAATGATCTCATCCTGCTGAGCTGCTGTCTCTAGTACCTCTAGGCAATGGCTCAGCTAGCAAGGTGTCCTCACATGGCTATGACGTAGCATCTGGCTCACGTCATACTATGGAAACTTAGTGGTAGCACCTATCCACTTTGCCATTGTCTTTGGAGACTTGTGTGTAACTATCTTTCAGAGTAGGAAAGTGATCCAATGAGCATAAGACAACTGACGATGACCTCTGAAGCCCTCTGATAGTGTGTCCTCCATCTCTAAAAGCATCACATCCCAAATATCAAAGACAGTCTGAGACATCAGGTGATACACTAGCCACAGCTGAATACGAGTCAGGCCCTCACGGTAGCCCATCCTTAGGAGCAGAGTCCTCCTCATAATCTCTACTATAATGGACCAATCAAAATTATACTAGGTCTCCCCAGAAAAATATTCCTCGCTGAGAGCCTCAAACCATTGTACACCCACAAAAATGCACACAATGAATCGTATTTATTAAAATCAAGGGTTAAAAACACCCACACCCAATCCAATGACCGATGTTGGAAGTGTGATGCCAGGCTTCTCACCCCATGCGCCCTCCACCCACGCACATGGCTTCAAACACTCCACACGCACACACCGTCGCTTTGCAGAAAGAAAAAAAGCGACTTCCACCATCGCCTCTTGCTTCCCGACGTGGCTAGGTTTCCCGACCACCGCCGTGCCTGATCTGAACCCTGATCGCACGAGGTGGACGCGACGCATGTCGCTTCATCTCCAACCTCTGAGCAAGTTGCAGGCGCCGCCCAAGGACCCCGTGGTCCCCGTCATCACCTCGACCACCAACGACACAGCTCAGCGTGGCCACAGCCAGCCGTCCGCACTCCCCCCGTGTCCCTGCCACCATGCGTAGGCACCGCCATCGGTGGTGGCGAACGCTCAGGCTCAGGAGGCCATGGGTCATGGCGGCGGCGTGGGTTTCAATCTGGAGATGGTACTGCAACCCTAACTACCAAGATCACCGCCGACGCTGCTGCTATTGGTCGATAGTACAAGAGGCTGCGGCCTCTCCCCCACTCCCGCAGCAAGCCCAGAAATCCACTGCACCTCACAATCCCCAACACCGCGCCACCGCCGATCCCAATAGGATCAAGGCCCTCGTGTCCGATCCGCCGCCATGCTGGCCAAGGCGCAAACCACATGAGACTCCTCCAGCTGACTGCTCCACCATAAGCACCTCAGGGCCTGCCCGATCCCTGTGTCGCCGCACCGCCGGCCGCCAATCCACGACCGCCGTAGTCCCCCCTGACGCTGATGTGGGCAGTTTAGTGCGCCGAGCACGGGCTGCGGGTCAAGCACATGGCCGTGCCGCTGTGGGACACCGAGGAGGAGGACCTGCCTGACCGCCTGGAGCCCTAGCGACACCATGAGGGAGTGCATCTCGATTCACATCGGCCAGGCCGGTATCTAGGTCGAAAACGCATGCTGGGAGCTCTACTACCTCGAGCATAGTATTCAGGTAACGATCCGTCCAATTCCTCTTCCTTTCTCAAGCTGTTGAGGTAGATCTATAATTGGTATGGGAATTTCATCGTTGATGTGCTGGATTTGGTGGGATTCAATCGGTGGAGGAAATGACATTTCAAGTAGTTAGATCTGTACGAATCTGGCTGTTTGTGATGCTAGCTGCTCACATCCACATTTGCTAGGTCTGATCTATAGATCTGGTGAAATGGTTTCTGATCGAGGTTGGATTGTTTTTAACCTGAATTTTGATGCAAATTTGATTAGGGATTAGCCAAAAGCGTATATAGTTTTCCATGATCCAGTGAATTTAGTAGCTATCTAGCGTAATTGTTGATTTTTGCCTATACGTGTGTTAGATCAGAGTGCCCTGAAATCTTTTAAATGCACTGTCACTTTTGATCTGTAAATTTACATAGGCCAAGTTCGTATTGCCAGTTTATAACTTTATATGTAAGCCTTGATGTACAGATACAGAGTATAGTATGTTTAGTGTTAATTTGATGTACATTACATCTATTCATATTTTTATTAGATCTGAAAAAACCGAATACACATCAGGCTTAGGCACCTTAACCCAATTCCCTTTTGTTGTTTGAATCCGTTAGAAATGGGATAGAAACTGACATGTTGTTACGGAATTAGGTTCAGCGTGGTAGTAACAGCATAGCAGTACCAATTTGATTTGTAGGTGTGAAATTTGACCAAACCAATTGGTAGTGCGATGAAACTGAATGTTTGTGACACAAACCACTTGGTGTATGCTGCTGGTCTGCTGCCTGCTTGACAATTTGCCTTTACCCACGTAGCGTCTCTATTTAATAAATTGGTTAGCACAGGACTGTTCACTTGTAATTGTTCTCTCCCTTTTGCATCTTTTGTATATTTATTTAATCATCGTTTATTTCAAATTTACTGTAGTGCTTCCATCATTATTGCTTATCTCTTGAGATCAGACAGAAATCTCTTGAAGGTCTGAACTCGTTTTTCCTAGAAAGAGAACATGTATCTTTTCATCTACACTATAATCAGCTGTGCAATTAGGGAGAGGGGAAATTGTGTCAGAGTAATGTTGAAGGCGCATCAGTATATAAGTATCATAAGTTCAGAGGTTACAGGGAGACGTTATTACTTCGGTAGCAATGAACACGGAAATCCAAAGAATGAAATAAGTTTTGTTATTTATGTTTGCTAGCTATAATAAAGGAAGACCTTATGGTACACGTACTTACTAATCAACTCTCGTTTTGTGCAGACTGTGTTAACCCAAAACCTTTCTTGAACAACCTGACAGGGAAACCTGTAGTTGTCAAACTCAAGTAGGGTATGGAGTACATAGGTAATTTATCTCCTGTTTTTTATTCAGTTTGAATAGGAACATTTTGTTTTCTAGATATTGCACCTGCTCTTAATCAAACTAAGAAACTTTTATTATACATTCCCAGGTTATAAACCTTGTGTGGACTCCTATATGAATCTCCAGGTACTAATTGGCAGTTTGGCTGTCGTACTATTAGAGTGGTCGTCTATTAGATACTTTAAATGAATAGCTAATCATCTATTGGGTACTGAATGACATACAAAATCCATTGCTGCCTTCTACTGCGTGCAGCTTGCCAACACCGAGGAGTACATTGATGGACAATTCTCTGGAAACCTGGGAGAGGTTCTAGCTTATGTCAGGTAGTGTTGTTTTGTAATAAATTTAGATATCAAACTAGAAAAAATTTGTTTGTTACAGAACATCCCATTTGGCGGTAAGAATTTGGACTTGATATTAATCTTTGTGGATAATATTATACTGTGGATTGTGGTTTGGAATTCCTAAACTGAGTAGCCACTACTTTTTTATTCATTTTTGCTACCTTGATCAATGTATTTGTGTTTTCCTGCTAGCAAAATTTAGTCACTTTTGTTTGTTAAAATTAGTTGAAATCAGTTAAGAAACAAATAATCTCATCTCAGATTAAGTGGAACCACATGTTAAGTCAAATCTATTCGTACATTTTTCACATTTCCAAACTTAACATATCCTCCATCCGTTCTAAATTATAAGTCGCTTTGACTTTTTTTGTTCATCCATTTTGCTATGTATCAAGACATATTATTATATCTAGATACATAGCAAAATGAATGTACTAAAAAAAGTCAAACGACTTGTAATTTGGAACAAAGGGAGTACAAATTAAGATATACTCTAAGTTTACAACATTTGATTTAGGACAACATCAAATTGTGAGTTATTCGAAGATTGGAAGGAGTATGCCTTTTAGTTATTTGATTTGTCAAGGTTATGTGATGCCGTAGCATTAGCACGGGTATTATACTAGTAGCATCAAGGAGCCGAGCTGTAGGTGTAAGGTCACGTGGTGTCCTGCTCGACCCCTCGCTAAACAACTCTGTGAAGCATGGTCTGACTAGATCTGTAGGTGGCACAAGTCCACCGTGAGGACATCTCGGAGGCTCTGTCTGTCTATAGCATACCTCGTGAAGGCGAATAGGTGACTCTAGAATCCTTAGTATTTCTCTGACCCTCGAGCTCTAGAGCCTGTAGTCACGGCCTCTGAAAGCAAAATGAATAAACCTATGCCTCGGATCAATCCATAGAGAGGAGTAGAACTCATGAACCCATGATGGAACATAGCGACCAGTCCATCCAAGAAGATTTGTCAAGCCTAGCAGATAAGAAAGGTGAGGACATATCTGCTCACCTATAGCTACCATAAGAGACTCCATGGAGAAGACCTGCTGAGATCTGAAAGCAACACCGCTATTGAGATATGTAATATAGAAGTCCTCCTACAATACAGTGTAGAAGTGCTCTGAGGCATGCTCATCTTGTCTCGGTGGAAACCAATCCTCAAATTGTATGAACCATAGCTGTTGCACCTGTCTGGCTGTGGCTGCCCTCAAGTTAAGGTGTACCATGGAAGGCGGACCCTGTGGTCTGGGAGGTGGACGAGTACCCCGCCTTTATGTCTGAGGCCTCGGTGACACCTAAGTGCATGTGCAACTAGAGCATCGAAGTTGTGGCTGTGCTGCCTGCTCTGCCTCCTCAACCTGCTCTCTCTGTTGGGTGTCCTCTGTCTGCTCTGCCAGCTATGTCTGCTGCTCAGTCACCCCTAAGTCTGACTCTCGTCTAGACGAGAGACCTCTGGAGCATCCTCTAAAGAGACACGCTATCCTCCAAGCATGAAAGTCGCGGGTGGACTACCAAGACTAGTCTCAATCCTCTCGACAGTAGCCCTCTAGGCTGGTGACAACTGATCGCCTAGGCGAATGCCACCCCCAGATCCACCTCTCTCTATACACTCTACGGCGGCTACCACTATCAAATCAACCACAAGAGCACCGACTATATTCATCTAGAGGGGAGAAACCCTAAGAAGCAAGCAGTAGATGAGAAATTGAAATTGATAGCTTGCTACCTGATGAAATCCGACGATCTGGCAACCGACAAGCAAATGAGAGGGTCATGAGGCACAACTCGGGATCGGCAAGGATACGCCTAGGGTTAGGGTTTGGCGACACGAAGCAGTACGGCGGCTGAGGTAACACGGCGCTAAGAAATCATCGGCGCGGGCGAGACACGTGTGGTGGCTCGGTGATGCGACGTAGGAAGCACAGGTGCACAAGATGCGTGAGCTGTGCGATAGTGGGGATGTGGTGGTGCGATGCAGGCGAGGGCATGGACATGGCAAGGTAGGTGCAGGCATGGGTACGGGCACGGCGAGGCAGGCGCGGGCATGTGCACGGCGAGGCAGGTGCGGGCGCGGGCACGACGATGGAGGCGTAGGCGTGGGCGTGGCGGTGGAGGCACAGGCATGGGCGCGGAGATGGAGAGGCCACGCGCACATCACTAAGGCGACGTCTCTACACACATCACACCAAGGAAGCCAATTGTTGATAACGATTACAAAGTGAGTCCAATAGACACAGAAGCCGGATCCTTTGTAGTAATGAGTTACGACCATGCTAAGGTTGTACAAATAGGTGACCATGTTCTTATAGCCAAACAACTACGTCCTAATTTCACAGATGGCTTTATATTAGATGAGGTAAACTGATTTCAGATCCTTTTTGTCCATAATAACATGCAAACACCTACTATGTACTAATAACTCCACCCTTTGCAGGTCATAAATGCCTATGTTGATTTCAACAACATGGAGACTGAAGAGGCCTCATTCATAACAACTTTCCAAGCCTAGAAGTTTGCTACAAATAATCTGGGTGACCAACGTCTGACATTTAAGAAGTTAATTGTCGATAAATGTGTTCGAAGGCATTTGGCATGTAATACTGATTTTGTTTGGACACTTTTACTTGACATTTGCATTCAGGATAAATTTTGTATTTATTTTTTAAAGTTTTGTCAATTAGGACGGTTTACTATATTTCTGGTAATATATATTGCAATTATTGTTTTCAGGTTTTTGTGCCTATGCATATTAACAACCACTGAGCTCTCCTGGTGCTAAATTTTATAAAGAAAGAGGTACAGCTACTTAACTCCTTAGCCTCAACCTGAGATGAAAACCAAGAGAAGGCATTGGTAAGTACAACGTAACACGTACCACCTATTCAACTACAATTACAGTTCGATCAAATTTAACATCTATCTCACCATCCACTAGGTGGAAAGCATACATGAATGCATTGATTCTTCGGGCAACGATGGCTTGGTTAACTTGCGCGTCTGGAAAAGAATTCCTTATCAGAACATACTGCAACAAAAAGATGGGTACTCATTTTTCCCTTTTCTATATTAATGTTCTACTTCAATTACTAATTCTTATGTTCACTGCAGTCATTCATGTGGGGCGTTCATAATATTTTATATGCTAGCATGGGATGGAGAAGAAATGGCCAGTTATTTCACAAACGTGAGTCTTATAATCCTTGTTAATTCCAAATATCTATAGACTCATTCAATAATTGTTATATGACAGTGCACTATTTTCACTTGTATAGACACAAATGCAAGAATTTAAACGGAGAATATGCACGAGGTTGCTCCTTTCTGATCGCAATATGAGACGGCAACAATCATACCAAAATCCTATCATGGTTTGAACTTTTAATTCATATTAAAATGATCTAGTTGCAACAACTTATACCAAACTGTACAAAATATGTTAGGTCTAACATTTTTCTTGATGATTCTTAGGAGGAAGAGTACTATGCGAACAATCCGGATGAACAACGCCAGCACAAACATGCTGAAATGCAAGCGATGTTCAAATAATAGAGACTAAAACTCCAAACCCTAAGGCCAGTGTGACCGAACCGCCCAATTTATACAACATCAAGTACGACTGTCCCCGCTAACATGTTGATACGCGCATACTTTCACTTATATAAAATCGATAGTCCGCCAAGTGTCCCGTAAGACCTCAGTAAATCAACATCACAACCAAGATCGCGTGATTAAGCAAATACACATCACATACATAGAGTTACAGTGGAAATAATATTGCAAATTGGTTCACAAATAATAGTACAAGTTTGGGTTTCAAAACCGATTAGTGAAAACAACATAGCTTTCAAATGATTATATTAATATAAGTTACAAATATATTGCTAGCATAAGTGATATCCTCAGATAAAAGCATATAAATGAGAGATAACATAAAGTCACCGAGCCCACCGGCGGTTAGCCACCATCTTCAGTAGGCCAAAACCTCACCTGCAACATGGTGGGATAAACCCTGAGTACTCTAATATACTCAGCTAGACTTACCCATCATAAACCAGAAATAAAGTGACACCAAGGAGTATGCAAGGCTTTATAGATGGAGGTAGCTTGACAACATTTTGCATAAAAAGCGATTAACTCAATTATACAATTATACTTCGGTCATCAAGTTAATTATAGCTATTTATCTCTAGATTAGCAACTATTCGGTGCTAAACATGTGGTATATCATTTTAGAGCATACAATAGTAACCATAGCAGGTGTAGTAATTCCCTATTTATCCGAACCATCAACTTCCATAATACAATTACTACGATGTTGGTGCTAGCCAACTTTCTTACTATCCGGGAGAGACGGCGATTCGAATTGATTTCAACCAGCTGGGAATTTATTCCTAACACAAACCCAGGCATACCGCATGAATGCAGCCATAGGTCACATTTGGTATAACTTAGGTACACATTTCATGGGTTCGTATAGCACTGCACAATCAGGGACTGATGGTAGCCAGGTCGCTCAAGCCATGCCTGCCCACGGTCCCGGACCAGGTCGCTTAGGTCATGCTTGCCCATGGTCTATTGATCCGCTCCCCGCAGAGGGCACATAACAGAACAAGGCCTGGCCTGAGTTGAGCTACTCGGCTTCGCGGTCGGAACGAGTTATCCGGCTAGCTAAGTGATAGGCATGCGTTTAATCTTATCAAAAGGGCCAACAATGGTATGGTCCTTAATCGGCATAGGCAGAATCACATGAGTCAACCTACCATAGACTCCACCCGGCCTCAATTTACATTACCCCATGGTTCTTTTCCACGATAGAAAATATAGCCAACCGTGCTTCGGTATCCACCTATATCTCGCAGGTGACAGGAAATCACCTGACTTCTACTGGTCTAAGCATGGCTAAGCATATGTTTGATCCTGGACCTACATAGGATTAAAGGTGTATATATCGGGACAAGGTAGTTTCATGTATCAAGTGTTTCCAGACAACTCCTATAATCTAATGCATCAATCATAAAGGATTCAAGTATTATTTTATAAAACACTGGGAGACTTAGAATGCTCCGGGGCTTCCCTTTCAGAAAAGAGGTGGGACGGTGATTAGGGCACTCCAGGAGCTCTTCTGGAGTCTGCTCTTCTTCTAGAGCGGCGGCTTGAGGAATTTCCTACTGGTCCCCTTCCTCTTCTTCATTGAATTCTAGCAACGTTACCTCCTCTATCGATCCTATATGCATGAATATGACATAAGATATTGCGAATGCATAGATGTCGGCAAGTATAGTATGATAAAACATATTGAATGCATCCTTGTAAGTAATTTCAATAGCATGGTGTGAAAGTAATAATAAGTGCATCATATTTTACTGAGTAGGTGCATATCTCTTCTCTATTACTTAAGCAAACACTCATGCGACTCATTTACCGAACTATAAAACAGCAGCTACTTGTTTTAACCATAACTGGAGTTATATATATCGAAATCATATGAATATTGACATTATAGAAAGCTTAAGAAATTATCTACAACTTTCTTTTAATACTCTTACTATGATTCAATAGTTATATAGGGCAAACAAATCATTGAATCAAATCTGTCCAGCAAGTAAACCTTTCGGACAGCAAATTTGTAACAGCTACCACTCTTAAACCTTAAGGCCTATGACTATGAAAATTTAACATAAGGTAGAATAGTAATTTATCTACAACTTTGTTATTAACAAGTTTTACAGCAAAGATCGCTATCCACATGAAATCATCCAAGCAATCAAAACTATACATGCAACCATCTATTTCAATTACAAAGTAACAATTAAATAACTGCATACAACAAATGGATTCTAAACCTTACTATGAACATCAACAGTTACTATGCATCACAAGCATCATAGAAAACATTATGGTGAACCTCAATTTAATTACTTAAATGCCTTTATTAATTTAATTAAATAATTAGGGTAAATAATAAACATACATCAAAGCTGCACAATAAATTCTCATAAAATTATAGTAGACTCCTAGTGCTCACAATAGGCTACTGTGAAAATTTGATACCATTTGCATATGTATAACATCTTATGCAAAAATGATAAGCTAGCAAGGGTTAATTTAGTGAAAATAGTAAACCCTATAGAAAAGTTTTAAGAAACAGATTATATATTTTTTCTAGCTTTATATTAGTGCCATAAAACTGTACAAAAATTTTCATAGCAATATATTGCATATTTTTATCCCTACAAATTTCCTTAGAAAATGCCATTTATTAATAAATAAATAGAAATACCATATTTAAATCAAGTTTACAGCAAGCTTATTATTTTTCCTAGCTAGATCATGTCAATATAGAACCCACAAAATAGGAATCACAATTTTAGGAGTTTTCTAGCACAAGATATCTAATTTATAAAATTGTAAACATATAAAAAGCATTTATCTAAATGCATTTTAATCCTTAATAAAAACATCATAAATTGTACCTATCATATTTTTATAAAACACTACACTTCATGAGAAAGCTAACAAAATTGGAATCACTCAAATCGGACCTCTGTAGCTCTAGATATTGAATTTACAAGATCCTCACAAAATCTGGAAAAAGATTAAAACAAAAACGACCAAACCCTAACATATGCTATGCGTACACAGCCTACTGCACCCGAGGGTGCTGACGTCTGGGCCCCTGGGTCAACCTGACCCCACATGTCATAAGGATAGAAGCAGGGGTTGCGCTTTGACCGGCCGTAGCTCACCGGCGGCGAACTTTCCGGCGACGCGACCACCACTAACGGACTCCTCTCGTCGAGACGCATCTACCGGGATAGGTTAGCAATCGATTTTCGCAACTTCTACGCACACGGTGGCGGAGGGAGTGGCTCGGCGGTGTGGCTGTACGGTAAGCGGTAGTGAGCTCGTCGGTTCCGGTGAAATGACGGTGGCTCGGCCCTAATGGCCCACCATGGGAGCATCTAAGGCTCGAGTCAGACACAGAGCGTTGGAGAGGAAGAGCGGTTAGAGCACAGTGAAGTATGGCCGTGTACGAGCTCACACATGGCGGATGCGGCGGAGCTGCGGACTCGCTCGGCTTACCTACTGTCGAGGGAAGGTGCCGCTAGGTCGTGAAATCAGCGAGGCCATGGTGGTGCTGTTGGTGGGGGAGAAAGATGGAGGCACTGCTGTGGCGATGGATTTCACGGCGGCGGCGCTGCTCTGTTCAGCAGCCGTTCAAGGCGGAGAAAGAAGAACAGGCAAGGAGAAGCAAGCAAGTGAATGGAGAGGAAGACAGCAGGCGCGGCGCTCAGTTATTCACTGCGACCCGCCGCGGCGTGTGGGGGCAGCGCCGGTGCATTGCTTCCACGTGGCGCGCGCAACCTGAGCCGATCGGCCACTCCGTCCGATTCAAAAAACTGAAGGAACTGCTAATACTATGAAAATGCGCCTGCAACCCAAACTTTCTCCCTCCATCACTCCTAATATGTGGCTCATAAGCGAAATCTTTCTTAACCAAACTTGTATCCCTATATACTATCTACAAATTATCTTAAGAAAACAAAGTCCAAATCACAACGGTTAGTGAGTAAAATCATCACCAAGTTGAGGCTGTCGAACTGTCAGTGTATAAGACTTAGAAAAAATTTCTTAAGTGCTGAAAACAGTGCAAAGCTGATTTTTCTAAGCCAATTTCAAGCATGTTAGGAGCTGAACTAGCCTATGACCCAAAAATAGAAGTTGTTCCTCTAATGAAATACTACAACTTTTCTTTAGTGACCACATCTATGCAAAGTCTCTATCATATAGTTCAAACTAGGTCAAACCTACTACATTCAAATGATGACTAACACTTGAACTATGACTTAGTGACCAAATTAGCCTTAATCATGAATATCAAAGCTATTCATAATGACATTCTAAACATGTTTAAGCTATTCATAAGGTCACACAAACATTTCATACATTGGTTACATATTTCACTTTCTAGGTCAACATGCATAGCATCACTTAGAAGCTTAATTAGACAAAGTGATCTTCATGAATAATGTTCCATTAGTCATCCTAAGTGTAGCTAAGATGTTTTAGTGACTAACATCAACCATTTACATATATTCACTCATGATCATAAGCATATACCAAGGGAACATGAAATAACAAGCATGTTTCATATGTTTCAGTCATATGTTTCAAATGCAAAAGCTTATATATGAATGCTTGATGCTCATGCTCATGCAATGCAAGTCAAATTATGCAAGCCTAACACCTAGGGTGTTACAGCCCCTCCCCCTTATAAAAATCTTATCGCAAGATTTGAAAGACCTACCATTATTTGAAAAGTTCCCACGTGGCATCTTGTTCACTGTGATTATTCCACACCACCTTATAGAACTTAATGGCCTTACTCTATGCTACTCTTTCCATCTCTTCCAACACTCGGATTGGTTTCTCCACATAGGTCAAATCTGATTGAAGCTTAATGTTGGTGGGTGCAATAGCTTCCTCAGGCACACAAAGACATCTCTTCATTATAATCATTGTCGAGGTCAGAGATAAGGTCATCCTCATTCTCTAGCTCCACTTCATCCTCATCCCAGCTGTCATCTTCTACTAACATTTTTGGATCTTTGTCTTCCTCATCAAGGATCAGATGCAGTTGGTTGTTTAGATAATGCACCTCATGTTGAAGATCCATCACTACACGCTGGGCCTATACAAGCTGCTGGCACAAGTCCCTCTAGGTATATTTCATTCCAGCGATAGAGGGTGGTTCATAATACCCTTCAACATGTAAGACTCTCCAAAGCAAAGTAGGAGTCCCAAACATCATCAGGAAATTCTCACTTCCAGTCGATGCTGCCATCAGTACCAACAACATGTGTAACTCTCACAAGACAAGGTCATAATGGATAAGAGTTACATAACCGAGTAAGAAATTTATAAGGGGAGGAACAATGTAGTATTGATTAATTATTATCATGATGCATGCACGTTCCGTACATCCTCACAAATTTTGGACAAATTATTTCTAACGACATACACGGTGGCAAACATACATTCTCTCATATATAGCGTTACTAGTTGAGCTACACGTTTTGTTGTTAGTGTACCTGCATAAGAGTTTCATTTCATCCCAAACCCCACAATTATATATGTAGAATGTAAATCTAAATACTTCCATATATGTATACCCATACATCTACTTCTGTATCAAAGCTACTCGATGACAGTTTATACCCACAATTAAATACGCACCATACACACATGCAAGCATGCATACATAGTCGTACCAAAGCTAGCTCTCCCCGACCGCATGCTCACATCTTGTGGTCATGCCACTCATCAACTTACCTTCTTACCTTGGCATAGAGGCATTCGATCCATACATTATCATTCAAGTGAATGGCATCCATACAGTAGCACACTGTATGGACGACGAAAATGAAAACCCCCAAGTTAGTACTTAAATAGCCACCTAAGAGTCCTTAATTTGGGCATAAGGAAAGTGATCACTGGCACATTTTAGATTTCAACTCTAGGTTTTAAATACCTATTTATATAGCTTTTAGTTGCTAGAAAAGCGTTTTAGAAAACAAAAACCTTTGTTTTAAATACACATGTGACAATTAACGTTGAATCTTGCTCTGATGCCAGCTGTGATAGAACCGCCCAATTTATACAACATCAAGTACGGCTGTCCCCGCTAACACGTTGACAAGCACATACTTTCACTTATATAAACCCGGTAGTCTACCAAGTGTCTCGAAAGACCTCGGTAAATCAACATCATAACCAAGATCATGTGATTAAGCAAATACACATCACATACACAGAGTTGCAGCGGAAATAATATTGCAAATTGGTTCACAAATAATAGTACAAGTTTGAGTTTCAAAACCGATTAGTGAAAACAACATAGCTTTCAAATGATTATATTAATATAAGTTATAAATATATTGCTAGCATAAGTGACATCCTTAGATAAAAGCATATAGATGAGAGATAACATAGAGTCACCGAGCCCACCGGCGGTTAGCCACCATCTTCAGTAGGCCAAAACCTCACCTGCAACATGGTGGGATAAACTCTGAGTACTCGAATATACTCAGCTAGACTTACCCGTCATAAACTAGAAATAAAGTGACACTAAGGAGTATGCAAGGCTTTATAGGTGGAGGTAGCTTGACAATATTTTGCATAAAAAGCGATTAACTCAATTATACAATTATACTTCAGTCATCAAGTTAATTATAGCTATTCATCTCTAGATTAGCAACTATCATGTGCTAAACATGTGGTATATCATTTTAGAGCATACAATAGTAACCATAGCAGGTGTAGTAATTCCCTATTTATCCGAACCATCAACTTCCATAATACAATTACTACGATATTGGTGCTAGCCAAGTTTCTCACTATCCGGGAGAGATGGTGATTCGAATCAATTTCAACTAGCTGGGAATTTATTCCTAACACAAACCTAGGCATACCGCATGAAGGCAGCCCTAGGTCACCTTTGGTATAACTCAGGTATACATTTCGCGGGTTCATATAGCGCTGCACAAATAGGGACTGATGATAGCCAGGTCGCTCAAGCCATGCCTGCCCACGGTCCTAGACCAAGTCGCTCAGGTCATGCTTGCCCATGGTCTATTGATCCACTCCTCGTAGAGGGCACACAACAGAACAAGGCCTGACCTGAGTTGAGCTACTTGGCTTCACGGTTGGAACGAGTTATCCGGCCAGCTAAGTGATAGGCATGCGTTCAATCTTGTCAAAAGGGCCAATAACGGTACGGTCCTTAATCGGCATAGATGAAATCACATGAGTCAACTTACCATAGACTCCACCTGGCCTCGATTTACATTACCCTATGGTTCTTTTCCACGATAGAAAATATAGCCAACCATGCTTCGGTATCCACCTATATCTCATAGGTGATAGGAAATCACCCGACTTCTATCGGTCTAAGCATGGCTAAGCATATGTTCGATCCTGGACCTACACAGGGTTAAAGGTGTATATATCTAGACAAGGTAGTTCCATGCATCAAGTGTTTCCAGACAACTCCTATAACCTAATGCATCAATCATAAAGGATTCAAGTATTATTTTGTAAAACACTGGGAGACTTAGAATGCTCTAGGACTTGCCTTTCAGAAAAGAAGTGGGACGATGATTAGGGCACTCCGGGAGCTCTTCTAGAGTCTACTCCTCTTCTTCTAGAGCGGTGGCTTGAGGAATCTCCTACTGGTCCCCTTCCTCTTCTTCGTTGAATTCTAGCAACGTTACCTCGTCTGTCGATCCTATATGCATGAATATAACATAAGATATTGCGAATGCATAGATGTCGATAAGTATAGTATGATAAAACATGTTGAATGCATCCTTGTAAGTAATTTCAATAGCATGGTGTGAAAGTAATAACAAGTGCATCATATTTTACTGAGTAGGTGCATATCTCTTCTCTATTACTTAAGCAAACACTCATGTGACTCATTTACCAAACTACAAAACAGCAGCTACTTGTTTTAACCATAACTGGAGTTATATATATTGAAATCATATGAATGTTGACATTCTAGAAAGCTTAAGAAATTGTCTACAACTTTCTTTTAATACTCTTACTATGATTCAATAGTTATATAGGGCAAACAAATCATTGAATCAAATCTGTCCAGCAAGTAAACCTTTTGGATAGCAAATTTGTAACAGCTAACACTCTAAACCTTAAGGCCTATGACTATGAAAATTTAACACAAGGTATAATAGTAAGTTATCTACAACTTTGTTATTAACAAGTTTTACAGCAAAGATCATTATCCACATAAAATCATCCACACAATCAAAACTATACATGCAACCATCTATTTGAATTACAAAGTAACAATTAAATAACTGCATATAACAAATGGATTCTAAACCTTACTATGAACATCAACAGTTACTATGCATCACAAGCATCATAGAAAACATTATGGTGAACCTCAATTTAATTACTTAAATGCCTTTATTAATTTAATTAAATAATTAGGGTAAATAATAAACATACATCAAAGCAGCATAATAAATTCTCATAAAATTACAGTAGACTCCTAATGCTCACAATAGGCTACTGTGAAAATTTCATACCATTTGCACATGTATAACATCCTATGCAAAAATAATAAGCTAGCAAGGGTAAATTTAGTGAAAATAGTAAACCCTATAGAAAAGTGTCAAGAAACAGATTATATATTTTCCTAGCTTCATATTAGTGCCATAAGACTGTACAAAAATTTTCATAGCAATATATTACATATTTTTATCCCTACAAATTTCCTTAGAAAATGCCATTTATTAATAAATAAATAGAAAGACCTTATTTAAATCAAGTTTATAGCAAGCTTATTATTTTTTCTAGCTAGATCATGTCAATACAGAACCCACAAAATTGGAATCACAATTTTAGGAGTTTTCTAGCTCAAGATATCTAATTTACAAAATTGTAAACATACAAAAAGCATTTATCTAAATGCATTTTAATCCTTAATAAAAACATCATAAATTGTACATATCATATTTTTATAAAACACTACACTTCATGAGGAAGCTAACAAAATTGGAATCACTCAAATTGGACCTCTGTAGCTCTAGATATTGAATTTACAAGATCCTCACAAAATCTGGAAAAAGATTAAAACGAAAACGACCAAACCCTAACATATGCTACGCGTACACAGCCTACTGCACCCGAGGGGGCTGACGGCTGGGCCCCTGGGTCAACCTGACCCCACATGTCATAAGGATAGAAGCAGGGGCTGCGCTTTGACCAACCGTAGCTCGCCGATGGTGAACTTTCCGTCGACGCGACCAGCACTAACGGACTCCTCTCGTCGAGACGCATCTTCTGGGATAGGTTAGCAATCGATTTTCGCAACTTCTATGCACATGGCGGTGGAGGGAGTGGCTCGGCGGTGTGGCTGTATGGTCAGCGGCAGTGAGCTCATCGGTTCTGGCAAAATGACGGTGGCTCGGCCCTAATGGCCCACCGTGGGAGCATCTAAGGCTCGAGTCGAACACAGAGCGATGGAGAGGAAGAGCGGTTAGAGCTCAAGGAAGTATGGCCGTGTACGAGCTCGCACATGGTGGCAACAGTGGCGTTTGCGGTGGAGCTACAAACTCGCTCGGCTTACCTACTATCGAGGGAAGGTGCCGCTAGGTAGTGAAATCAGCGAGGCCGTGGTGGTGCTGTTGGTGGGGGGAGAAAGATGGAGGCGTTGCTGAGGCAATGGATTTCATGGTGGCGGCGCTGCTCTGTTCAGCAACCGTTCAAGGCGGAGAAAGAAGAACAGGCAAGGAGAAGCAAGTAAGTGAATGGAGAGGAAGACAGCAGGCGCGGCGTTCAGTTATTCACTGCGACCCATCGCGGTGTGTGGGGGCAGCGCCGGTGCATTGCTTCCACGCGGCGCACGCAAGCTGAGCCGGTCGACCACTCCGTCCGATTCAAAAAACTGAAGGAACTGCTAATACTATGAAAATGCGCCTGAAACCCAAACTTTCTCCCTCCGTCACTCCTAATATGTGGCTCATAAGCGAAATCTTTCTTAACCAAACTTGTATCCCTATATACTATCTACAAATTATCTTAAGAAAACAAAGTCCAAATCACAATGGTTAGTGAGTAAAATCATCACCAAGTTGAGGCTGTCGAACTGTCAGTGTATAAGACTTAGAAAAAATTTCTTAAGTGCTGAAAATAGTGCAAAGCTGATTTTTCTGAGCCAATTTCAAGCATGTTAGGAGCTGAACTAGCCTATGACCCAAAAATAGAAGTTGTTCCTCTAATGAAATACTACAACTTTTCTTTAGTGACCACATCCATGCAAAGTCTCTATCATATAGTTCAAACTAGGTCAAACCTACTACATTCAAATGATGACTAACACTTGAACTATGACTTAGTGACCAAATTAGCCTTAATCATGAATACCAAAGTTGTTCATAATGACATTCTAAACATGTTTAAGCTATTCATAAGGCCACACAAACATTTCATACATTGGTTACACATTTCACTTTCTAGGTCAACATGCATAGCATCCTAAGTTTAGCTAAGATGTTTTAGTGACTAACATCAACCATTTACATATATTCACTCATGATCATAAGCATATACCAAGGGAACATGAAATAACAAGCATGTTTCATATGTTTCAGTCATATGTTTCAAATGCAAAAGCTTATATATGAATGCTTAATGCTCATGCTCAAGCAATGCAAGTCAAATTATGCAAGCCTAACACCTAGGGTGTTACAGCCAGCATGAAAGAAGGGAAATGAATGAAAGGAGGGAAAGGAACGAAAGGAACTAGATCTGAAAAAGGAATAGGAGCTCAAAATAGGAAAAGAGGACGACCGCCAACAAAATTAGTTGTCAATACTCCTCCTACTATCGCAGATGAATTTAGTAGCGAATCTATCGCTAAACAAGTTCAAAGGGCCAAGCATCTAGGGAAACAGCAGACCAGCACTTTTAGGCCTTTTTTAGAACTAATATGCTATCTATTTAGTAAGCTATATTTGATCTTTAGTTTGTCCATATGGCTAGAACGATGTGTGTTCAGACATAAACGATGTGCTGAACTAAATTCATGTGTGTTCAGGCGCAAATACTTAGTCAAACATTTCCTTCAGCAATTCCTGTGTGAAACTACTAGCGAGTAAAGAGTTCAAACTTTCATTGTGTTTAGTTGTTTGATAATTTTTTTTCTCTCCAGTAGTTGTCTAATAAAATAACATGCTAGTTTGGATACCCTGAAGCTTCCCAAATCTGATGGACATGTGGACATGAAACAATTTGGATGTCACCTCTAACAAATAAAAAAGATAGCATTTTCTATGAATTTTACTGATATTATTAAGGAAAACAATCACCGAGACATTAACCAAACATGCACAATTAAAGAAGAAACTAATCATCTCATGTTTCTTTCTGAAAAAAAAACTAAACACGAAACGTGTCCCTCATACAAACATCCATATGATACATGTCTAACTGAAAGTATGGAATGTGTCCCTCATACAAGCATGCAATACTACTAACAGGGAAATAACAGCAGCTAGGCTTCATAGTAAAACTAGTCTTCTAAATAAAGTACTAAATTAGCAAATGCCATATAGTCTTCTACATCATCACTTTTTGCTTCAACTCCCGAGATAAGTGCTCCAGTTGATCCAAATTGGCGAACTTGTTATTTCTCTAGGTACTCTAAATATATAATATACAAGTTTCAGTCATTCCATAAATTATCATTTCTTTGGGTACTCTAAAGATATGCATCTGATGTCCCTTGAGAGAAGCTTCTTCTTGTTGACAAATGCACTCCATCCAGTGCTTAAAAGGTGCCTACGGGGCTGGCCCACATCACATTCAGATGCAGATTCATCATAAATCAAGGACCACACACATGACAACTGCACTCCATCCAGTGGTTCAAAGGAAATATTTTTCCCACACAGAAATCTGAAAATCCTTATGATTACAGCAACATGGAAGGTATTTGAAGTTGAAGGTAAGCACCCACCTGCAGACATCTTATATGCAAAGCCAACTAGAGTTTGCCTAAAGCCTTTGTATGTGCCAACATTAAACTCGTTTGCACAATGCTGCAGCTCAACTGAGGCTCATGCTACTGGCACTAGTTTAGGCTCATTGTCACATCATATGACCGAAACTTGCCATGCTATACTCACAAATCCAAAGGAGCATTCAGCCTCACTAAGTAGTGTGCCTAACATTTCCAAGCCAACTTAATGTGTCATTCTCAAACAAAAAGGAGCATTCAACCTCACTAAGTCATGCACCTAACATAACCATGCTAACTTATCATGCTATCAAAAAACAAAAGGCAACATTTAATCTTCTCAGTGAGATATATTTCAGCCATATCACCATCGTCATCCATCAACTGCTCTATCTCATCTCTAACCTTAAGTGAAAATATGGATTGGAATATTGAAAAAAAAGTTTTAAAAGGATCGCAGCAAGCAAAAGCAACATTATGACCATACTTTTACCTTCTGGACTCTTCTTGTCAATGCAACTAGCTTGCCAAATTATCAGCATCGGACTCGTTCCATGTTGATGGAAATAATTTTTACTATCAGCTCATCTTGTAATGGGTAAGCTTCAGCCTCTAATTCAATAGCCTGAAAAAAATAGTGCAATCACTTTATTTTTACTGATGATCCACCAAATCATCATCAGTAACATTGGACATAACTAAAAGTACACAAGCTGATAATGCAGTATGGGTAAGTTCACTATAAATATGGGTAAGTACCATTACTAATTTGGCTATTTGATAATCGACAAGGCTAATAATTACAAAACCAAACATGATAGCAGACTGACAGTGCTTATCAAACATATATAGTAGCCCAGTGAAACGGTTCAAAGTACTAAGTGGGCTCGACTCATCACAAGCTAACATCACTTCGAGATGACCAAGCCAATCAAGCTCATATCAATAAGAAATGGCAGGTTCAGATCAATAAGAAATTGCAGGTTTAATATAGTGATTGCTAGACAAAACTGACAAAACTCCTATATTTAGTGAACATTTGGCTCATGAAGTGAAATGCAGAACAAAATCAGCAATTCTATACAAATTCAACAATACAGGAATACTTAGAACGTGGAGAACTGGAGAACTAGGGAATCAGTGTATGTACCTAGATCGGGGAGAGGTTGTTGTTGATGAACTGGGCGACCGTCTCCTTCCTGGCCGCGAGCTTCTAGCAGACCTCACCGTCCTAGAGGCAGCTATGGATCTTGGCCTAGTTCTACGAGTCCTCGACCCTCCTCTACAGCCAGGTGGAGTAGTCCCTGAGGCGGTACTCCTTGTACCCCCTGCCGGAGATGACCCACCCGGCGCCGCGGTTGGTGTCGACGAAGGTGAAGACGGTGAAGGCGAAAAGGAGCAGGATGAGGAGGCACGAGGCGTGGCAGAGCGCCCCCGCGAGGCCCGCGAGGGAGAGAATGAGGAGGAGCACCCTCAACGCGATCACTGGCCGCTCCAGGAACCGCTCGTAGTCGGTGGTCGACGTGCGGTGGCTGAGCCAGGCCTGGACCCCTAGCGCGACGAACGGGGGCGTGGACGCCGCTGATCCTAGATCTCACCTCCTCCACCGTCTTCGTGGCGGCCGATTTGAGCGACCTTGGACCGTCGCGGACGTGCGCACCACGTCACCCGCACCCTCTCGATAGCTGGGACGGCCACCGCCGCCGGATCTACGCAGTGCCGCCATTCGCCGGGGACTGGTGAGAAGCTATCGTTTGCTCTTGCGGCCCTCACCCTCGCCCTTGTAGCCGGCACCGCCGCAGCCCTGCCTTGCCCTCGCCCTAGTAGCCGGCGCCGCCGCAGCACACACACTTGGTGAGAAGGAAGAAAGACAGACGAGAGAGTGGCTAAGGTTGAATTTGAGAAATAAACATGTGACAAACTATACTACTTCAATTCAATCATTCCTATACTACTGAAACATTATTTTACTATTATGAATTTACTATTCTATCCTTAATTACATAAAACAATTTCAAAAATAGAATTATTCCATCTTTTTTAAGGACTCATCCCACCAATTTTAGTATGCACTTGGTGCGCATGATCCCACTATGCCTCTCTAATTGGTTCCTTTTGGTTTCTCTGCCTTTTTAGCTGTCGGGTCGGCCCTCGTAAACCGTCCATTTTTCGACACCCATTATAAAAATTCTCTTAAACTAATATAGGCCCCGTTTGGCTTGCCCAGAAGCCGGCCTGTTCGGCTTTTTTTTCAGCCGGAACAATATTTTTCTCTCACAATAATTCAGCCAGAACAGCGTTTTTCAGCCAAGTTTCAGCAAGCCAAACGGGCCATAGTCACAGCATGGCCGATATATGGTGTGTAGAGTGGTATAGCTAACAGTCCTAAGAATCAGCAACTTTATTGTGCGAGTGAGACAGGTTCCACAATTAGTCAGCCTGTTCGCTTGCTCGTAAACGATCGTAAATTTCCAGCCGAGAACAGTGTTTTTCTCTCACACCAAATCAGCCAGCAGTAAATAATCCATGATATGATACGGCCTCCCGAACAGGCTGAGTAAGCTTGATGTGCTGATTGATGTTGGCGCGTTGATGGGGCCAACCAACAACTTTGGCAAGCCTGTGTACAGCATTGTGATGAATCCGAAAATGTTTTAGACAAAAAGGAAAGTATGTGATCTAGAAAATGTTTTACAAAAGGGTCAGGGAATAGAATAGTCTATGAAATGTTTGAACAATAGTTTTATAAAAAAAATAGAACTGACTTGAGAAAATAAATGAGAGGTTGATTTGATGTCGGTAAAAATTGCACACCCACGGGATAAGAGTGGGAAAATAAATGAGAGATAGATTTAAGTCAAGAAATTGGTTAGCAATAGCTACAAAAAGTGGGAAAATAAATGAGAGATAGATTTAAGTAGCAATAGCTACAAAAAGATAGTGTCCATTGATATACCGAGAACACATGGAGAGAAAATAATTACCCTAAAAATAAAAAATTCCAATAAAAAAATATATGAATATCATATTAAAAAGTTAGCATCCGCGCTATTTGCACGGATAATGCTGTTATTTTTTCAATTTTAATTTAAAAGTATCATCCCTTGTGCTAGAAACGTGAAACTAATCTTACAACGACGTTTTTATTCAGCATGTTGGCTGATTGATTTCTAAACTGATAAATTTGGTTGGTGTTGATTTGTTGTAAGAGAAAAAGCTGGTTCACCAGCGAGCCTCAAGCTAACAGCCATGCACCCGAAAGGTTCCAGAAGAAAACTTCTTCTTCTGTTTTTAGTTTGGCCAGCAAAGAGAAAGAGGAATGTACCCATTTCGATTTATCTATTCTTACCTAAAATGTTTTTTAATGAAAACTTGCCTTGTCAATTTCTCGCAATATTTTTTTAAGCTGAAGTCCAGCCCAGTACTGTACTAGGCCCGAGTTCCTGAGTGAGAGAGACTCCGAGTAAGTTCCGCCGCCGGCCCCCTGCCCTCTTCTCCGGCGAGCTTGCCGGCGACAGGGTAGGTGGGCCGGTCCCCCCTTCCCCTTTTCTCTCCTTGTAAAGTTCCTAGTGGAATAAGGCCCCTCCATGGGTATTCTAAGGACCTCTATCCTCCTCATCTCTGTCGTTTTGGAGGTGGGCGGACTGCTCGCGGCCATGGTGGCCGGCGGGGGTCTCTTCCAATCCAACGAGGTGAGCTCTTCAATAAAGCCCTCCTATTCTCCCGTGCTTCTTCCTCCTTTGCTCCATGGCCGTCTGGGCGGCATGGTGCCGCTCCCATCCAGATCAAGTCGAGGCGGAGGTGCGGTCCATGACAACTTCAACCGGAGGCGGACCAGCTTGGGAGTTCCCTGGAGGACCGGTCCCTGTCGTGCTTGGGTTCCTGGCCCGGGTGTGCTTGCCGGTCCACATCGCGTACGCGGCGGATGGTGCAAGGTGGTGGGCGATCCTGCGCCGACGGCCACCGGATCTGAGGCGAGGCGTCCGGATCTGGCCTCTGCTTACCTGCGCGCGTCTTCTAGCGCCGTGCGATGGTTTCGGCCTGCTTGGAGGAGATTCAGCGATGGGGTTGCTGCGTCCGCCGTTTGTGACGGTGGCGGCGGTCCCATGACCAAGGTCACGGCGACTCCGGCGACTGCGGGCACGCCGCGACGATGCGTCCGATTCCCTCCGTGCTAGTGCTCCTGTGCTCAGTGGTGGGGCCCACCTTGGGGCTCGCAAAGGAAACGTGTAAAGGAGTGCTGCATGTCCTCTTCGGTGACCACACGGGGCAACACGTGCTTCTCCAGACGGAGACGCCCGGATTCTCTGTCTCTTCCGTTTTTGTTGCCATATTATGGCTGCAGAGCATTTTTCTGGACCTTTTTCTTCTGCTTTTTAGGCTCTGTTCATATGAACTTATAGGCAGGCTTATTGATTATGGTATAATATTTTTCTCTCATAATAAATCATTGAACTGTAATTTTTAGACTGCCTTTTCAGCAAAGCGGTCTTTTTTGGGCATGGAAGTGGTAACACAGCCATTGATGTTTGAGTTAGACCGCCAACATGAGTTGAAGCATGTCCTCAGATTTGGCATTGGCGATTGGGATCCAATTTCTTGAGTCCGGTAAAGCTTTTATTCTATCTATGGCTCAAGATTATTTATCTTTAAAGAAGACAGACGGATCAGATAGCCGAGGGGAACATCAGCTGTGCTATCGTGCTATCGGAACGAGGACCCTCTATACTTATATCGTGGCCACTTCTCATGGGCCCCTGATATTTGAAGTACAAGCAGCCGGCTCATTTCTGTCCACAACACCGCCTGAGACTGACCAACCATATCAGCATCAGCGTACCCGCGGAGCCACCTCTCTCTCTCTCTCTCTCCACGCGCATAGAAGCAAGCACCAAGCCATGGCTGCTCCCAAGAAGACGATGAGAGCTCTGCAGTACGACAAGTATGGTGGAGGAGCAGAAGGTCTAAAGGTACACTACACTGGCACCACCCAACCACCTGCTGTTCCTGTCGTCCATGGCCAAGAAGAGCTAATTTTCTTGATGCTTTGCTGCCTGATTTCAGCATGTGGATGTGCCGGTCCCATCCCCAAACAAGGGGGAGGTGCTGCTCAAGCTGGAGGCGGCTAGCATCAACCCCATCGACTGGAAAATTCAGAAGGGCATGGTCCGCCCCTTCCTGCCTAGGAAGTTCCCGTTCATACCAGGTACGCTACGTGTCTTAACGGCACATTATGTAGCCTCATATTGCCTCAGTACCCACATCACATACAAGTGCAAAGAACCTACACTTTTTTTTTTGCAGTGCACAAATAGCAACTGAACACTGGCTAAACAATCTTAGATTAGTCGCAAAAAAAAAACAATCTTAGATCAATTTGTTAAGAACCTTTGAATTGTCTATCAGTCGGTCTAGAGGGTAGAGATAAAGGGTAGTAGACAACGGTAACGATGTAGACCTAGGAGGCTATCTAGAGGAAGGAGAAGGTGTCGAACCTGAGATCCCAGAGGGAGTGGATCCAGAGGCCTCCATCTGCTTCGTCGGTGAAGTCTGCTCACGGGCAGCGATGGTTGGAGTAGAGGTTGCACGGACGTCGATGCAGAGTAGACGGGGCGTAGCAGTGCAGTGACGATGGGATGACGGTGATGACGGTGGCGGCTTCCCGTCGCTGGCTGCGCGCCCTCTTCGAGATCGGAATTAGGGTTTTTCGGTGGGGTTTGCGGCTCACGGCCAACCTCGTGTGTTGAGCCGCCGGCCCCCACCTCTTCATATATAGCGCAGTGCGACGGGGGCCCACCAACCATGTAGGGTTGGGCGTCCCCGATCAGGGCGCGAGACCAAGGCCCAATAGGCCGTTGGGCTTATTGGTCAGGAGATCAATCTAACATTCTCCCCCTTGATCTCACTATTACTTTTATCTTTAAACTTTAAACTTCAATCCTTTTATCCTTACTCATTTCTTCACAGATGATGCATAGAGCATGTCTCATCGTCACGGTCAATCGCCGATAGATTTAACATCTACAATGCACGTCTCTGATCTGAAATAGTTACTTTGACTTTTGGGCCCTTTATAGTCCAGGAATCATAGGCTTTCCCTTAAACCCATGCCGGCTACATGTTCTCTGAACACGTTGGGTGGTAAGCCTTTTGTAAGCGGATCCGCGAGCATCTTTTCGGTACTTATATGCTCAAGACTTATCATTTGATCCCGAACTTTATCCTTCACAACATAATACTTTATGTCAATGTGTTTGGCAGCACCACTTGACCTATTGTTGTGAGCATACTGTACTGCTGGATTATTATCGCAGTATAACTTCAGTGGTCTATTGATGTCGTCAACCACCTTCAAACCGGGTATGAACTTCTTTAGCCAGTTCACCTGCCCCGTTGCCTCATAACACGCTACAAACTCGGCATACATTGTAGACGATGTAGTGACGGTTTGTTTTGAGCTTTTCCATGAAATAGCTCCCCCTGCGAGAGTAAACACATATCTAGACGTGGATTTTCTATTATCTCCCGCATAATCAGAATCTGAATATCCCACTATATTGAGTGAATCAGATCTTCTATATGTCATCGTGAGGCATTTCGTTCCTTGCAAATAGCGCAAGACTTTCTTTACCAATTTCCAGTGTTCTATTCCAGGATTGCTCTGGAATCTGCCAAGTAACCCGGTAACAAATGCCAAGTCAGGGCGCGTACACACTTGAGCATATTGCAAGCTTGCGACAGCTGAAGCATATGGAACCACTTTCATTTGATCGATCTCATATTGGTTTCTAGGGCATTGAAAATCCCCATATCTGTCGCCCTTGACTATAGGAACAGGTGAGGGACTACATTTGTGCATACTGAATTTCTTTAAGACTTTTTCTATGTATGCCTTTTGTGACAGTCCTAATACCCCTTTACTTCTATCTCGGTGAATCTCGATCCCTAGAACGAACGAAGCTTCACCAAGATCTTTCATATCAAACTTTGAGGACAAAAACTTCTTTGTTTCCAGTAGTAGACTGACATCACTACTAGCGAGTAAGATATCATCCACATACAGGATAAGGAAGATAAACTTCCCATTCTTAAACTTTGCGTAGACACAATTGTCCTCAATATTATCTTTAAACCCAAAATTCTTTATTATCTGATCAAACTTCAAGTACCACTGTCTTGAAGCTTGTTTTAATCCATAAATAGATTTCTTTAGGCGGCATCCCAAACGTTCTTTTCCTTCCATGACAAAAACCTTTCGGTTGTGCCATGTAAACATTTTCCTCTAAGTCTCCGTTGAGAAATGCCGTCTTTACATCCATCTGATGTAATTCCAAATCGTAATGTGCCACTAATGCCATTATGATTCTGAAGGAATCCTTACATGAGACTGGAGAAAATGTCTCATTGTAATCAATCCCTTCTCTTTGTGTAAAACCTTTTGCCACAAGTCGGGCTTTATATCTCTCTATATTCCCTTGAGAGTCAAGTTTTATTTTGTAGACCCATTTACAGCCTACTGTTTTGGCTCCTTTAGGAATTATCTCCAAATCTCAAACTTTATTTGCATTCATTGATCTCATCTCATCTTCCATGGCCTCAAGCCACTTTGATGAATGATCACTTTTCATTGCTTCTTCAAATGAGGTGGGATCATCCTCCATTTGAAATTCTTCAGTGTTGTACACTTCATAATCAGTAGGAATAGCTGATTTTCTAACTCTTTGAGACCTTCTAGGGGCCTCCTCAATTGGCACATTTTCTGTTTGAGGCTGTTGTTGCTCCCCCTCATGTGTGGCAATAGGTTCTATAGGATCCTGAGGCACAGGTTCCTCATCATCATTCATTGTTGCCACAGGCGGGATAACAACAGGTGCTGGCACCACAGTGTCTTGTACTGTAGGTGCAGCAACAGTAGGTAGTGAGAAAAATGGCTCATGAATGATCGGAGTGGGTGCATACACCCGCTTCTCTTCAAGGTCAATTTCTCGAGCTACCATGCTCCCCCTTATCATTTTATCCTCTAGGAAGACAGCGTGTCTCGTTTCCACAAACTTCGTATGTCTGTTAGGACAGTAGAAACGAAAACCTTTTGACTTTTCTAGGTAGCCAATGAAATGGCAACTCACTGTTTTGGGATCTAGCTTTCCAATGTTTGGGTTAAAAACTTTAGCCTCAGCAGGGCTCCCCCACACACGCAAGTGGTTAAGTGAGGGTACTCTTCCTGTCCACAACTCATACGGTGTTTTGGGCACCGACTTACTTGGTACTCTATTGAGAATATGAATGGCGGTTTTTAACGCCTCTATCCACAGACTCGTGGGTAAAGTGGAGTAACTTATCATACTACGCACCATGTCCATCAGGGTACGGTTACGTCTTTCAGCTACTCCATTCTGCTGAGGTTCGCCCGGTGTTGAATACTGGGCGACTATACCATTCTCCTGTAAGAACCTTGCAAAAGGTCCAGGAACTTGTCCATATGGGGTATGCCGACCGTAGTACTCTCCTCCACGGTCAGACCTGACTATCTTAATCTTTAAATCATGCTGATTTACAACTTCTGCTTTAAATATTTTAAATTTATCCAACGCTTCTGTTCTTTCTTTAATTGGATAAATGTAGTCAAACCGAGAGTAATCGTCTGTGAATGTTATGAATGAATCATAACCATCCACACTTTTCATAGAAAAAGGACCACATATGTCTGTGTGAATAATCTGTAGAATTCCTGCGCTTCGTTTGGCATCTTTCTTAATTTTCTTTACATACTTTCCTTTTATGCAATCTCTACATTGTTCTAACTCTGAGAGCTCTAATGGAGGAAGAATATCATTCTTAACTAGTCTTTCTATTCTCCCCCTCGAAATATGGCCTAAACGACAGTGCCATAATTTCGACAACGCATCTTGAGCTCTCTTTCGTTTTCTATTTCCATTGTTCGATGAGGATACATTTTCATTCACATCACATACGGAATTCACATTTTCACGAAGTGATAACAAATAAAGCTCGTCTTGTCGGAAGGCAAGACCAATACATTTATTATTAAACAATATCTGACATTTTCCATTTCCAAAATGGCAATCATAACCATCATGGTCCAACTTTGATACACTAATCAAATTTCTTTGCAAAGAAGGTACATAAAGAACATCTCTAAGAATAATTATGAAGCCATCAGCAAGCTCTAACGGAAGATCACCAACGGCCTCAACATCTGCTTGTTCTCCATTTGCGACTTTAATGAAACTTTCGCTTCTTTGCAAAGTTCTCATCGAACGGAATCCCTGTAATGAATTAGCAACATGAATAGTTGCACCTGAATCAATCCACCAAGTAGATTTTGAAAACTTTACATACAAGGATTCATTTACGAACGTAATAATATTCTCACGTTTATTCTTCATTATCATCTTTAAGAAATCAGGACAATTCTTTTTATAATGCCCCGTCTTCTTGCAGTGGAGACACTGGTCTTTAGCCACTGGGAATGGCTGGTTCTAAGACTGTTGCATGGGACCTTTTCCAGATGATTTAGAGGAAGAGCTGTTATTATAGTTCTTTTTCTTATCTTTTAGGTAGTTGACAGAACCACCTTGTGAAACTTTTATTCTTTCCTCCTCCTGCACACACATGGCAATGAGCTTTTCTAAATCTCATTTTTCAGGCTGTATGTTGTAATTAACAACAAATGTGTCAAATTCTTTAGGCAAAGAAGCAAAAATCAAATGAATAAGGAACTCATCCTTGAGTGCCAAATCCATTGGTTTGAGCTTAGATGCCAGATTGCTCATTCTCAGTATGTGCTCTCTAATGCCACTGCCGCCACCAGAGTACCTTTCTGTAACCAGCTACTTGATCAGCTGGGTTGCATATGTCTTTGAAGAGCCAGTGAACTGACTCTTTATTCTATCTAAGTACTCTATGACCGTGTCACAGTCTGGAATTGAGCCCACAATGGCAGGCTCAATCGTGTTCTTTATCACTGCCAAACACTTCTTGTTGGCAGTGACCCATTTTCTATGCTCAAGGTCATAGGACATCTTTACGGGAGCAAAATCCCGCTCTCTGTTCTGCCATGCAGTATCAGTCTTATCTGTCTCCCTCACCAGTGCCACAGGTTCTTTGGGGCACGGTGTGGTGACAACCCAGTCCACCTCAGCGAGGATAAAGGCCAGGTCTATCTTTTTCTTTCACTCAATATAGTTATCATCTTTTAGAGTGGGGATCTCTTTGATACAACTCATCAAGTTGTATCCTCCTAAAAACATAATTCAAATAGGGTGAGAACAGAAATAACAACAATAATTGCATGCCTTAATTTAACGTTGGTCAAAATTAAAACATACAATTATTTTCTACACTAATTCTACATCACCGTTGGGCAGAAATAGAATTAATGTATAACAAAAACATTATAATATTGCCATTAATCAACGTTGGTCAGAATAACAACAATATTATAATCAATTTAAAACATATCCATTTTCAAAATTAAATTCTCCCGTTGGTTCGAATTTAATAATGAAAATTACATCTTTAAATACGCAGCGGAAACTTTAACATTTAATAATCTTTTTCCTATTTTCCAGAAGCAAATTTACTATTTACTGAACAAAAAATATCGTTGGATAAATTTTGTACAGAAAATTATCATAAAAATCAATTCAAATTGATCAAACTGTTTTCTGGAAAATAAGAAAAACAAAAACTGTGACTTTTCTGTTCATTTGACCATTTCGGCCCAGCCAGCACACGCGCGGCCCACGGCCTGCCCACGCGCGCGCTCGCCTGCGCATTCGGCCCAGCTGCCGCGGCCCATCCGCGCGCTCCAGCGCACCCGGCGCCCAGCCGCGCGGCGCTCTCTCCCCGCGCCCAGGCCGCAACCTGGGCCAGGGCCGGGATTTCGGCCTCGCGCCCTTTCCCGCCTGGGCTGCGGCGCTGGCCCAGTCGCTCGTGGCCGTCCATCTCCATCCGACGGCTGCCCGCGCGCGTCGCGAGATCAAAACCCCAGCGACCGGCGCGGCGCCCTTGACCTAGCATCATTCGGCTTCGCTCTCTCTCTCTCTTCGCCCCTCACTGCTCTCTCCTCTCCACTCAGTCCCGCCGCAGCAGACACCGAGCGAGGAGCTTCGACGGCAAGAGAGAGCTCAGCAAGCCCCGGCGCCGTCTCCGGCCCCCTCGCCGGCGTGCGCGCTCCCCAGCGGGTGAACGCGCCGCCGTCGAGCAGCCTGGTCGCGGCGCCCTAGTGGCCGTTCCGGCGAGCAGATCACCCCCGGCTGGCCCTTTCTTTTCCCCACGCGGCGGCGTGCACGACGGTGAGGTGAGCCGAGCCGAGCCACCCTCTTCCTTTTCTTTCCCCTTTCGGTTTCTTTGATTCGGATTTGGCCCGATTTTCCGATTAGGGTTAGGGTTTGCTTTACCGATTTGAAATCGGTTCTTTTCCCCTTCTCAGTCAATCACCGAGCGGGTTAGGGTATGGGCTGGAGACGGCACTGTTTTCCCTGAGCCACGGCCGAGCCGGGCCTCTGTTCGCGCGCCAACCATGGCGGCGGTGATAGCTTTTCCGCGCGGCGGCGGTGTCGGGAGGACCGGGTAGGTTCCCCTCTTCATACTTTTCCTTCCCTAAAACCCGATCTAGGGTTAGGGTTTCATCAGATCCGATCCGAGATCGTGATCTCATTCTTTCTCTACCCCTATCTAGATCTACGTGCTAGTAGGCTCTGATGCCATTGTTAAGAACCTTTGAATCGTCTAGCAGTCGGTCTAGAGGGTAGAGATAAAGGGCAGTAGACAACGGTAACGATGTAGACCTAGGAGGCTATCTAGAGGAAGGAGAAGGTGTCGAACTTGAGATCCCAGAGGGAGTGGATCCAGAGGCCTCCATCTGCTTCGTCGGTGAAGTCTGCTCACGGGCAGCGATGGTTGGAGTAGAGGTTGCACGGACGTCGATGCAGAGTAGACGGGGCGTAGCAGTGCAGTGACGATGGGATGACGGTGATGACGGTGGCGGCTTCCCGTCGCTGGCTGCGCGCCCTCTTCGAGATCGAAATTAGGGTTTTTCGGTGGGGTTTGCGGCTCACGGCCAACCTCGTGTGTTGAGCCACCGGCCCCCACCTCTTTATATATAGCGCAGTGCGACGGGGGCCCACCAACCATGTAGGGTTGGGCGCCCCCGATCAGGGCGCGAGACCAAGGCCCAATAGACCGTTGGGCTTATTGGTCAGGAGATCAATCTAACACAATTCAGTGCTCTGTTGTAATTGTAACAGCATTGCTACTGGCTATTGCTCAAGATTCCTAAAACACTTGGTGCCGTGGTTCAGCGACGCTAGTTGGTGACTGATGCCGATCCTGAAAAACAAAATGTGATGGTGACGATTAGCCATGAGCTATAAGACATGGGAAGGCCATTGTCTCACCCTGCTTTCCAATACTTTTCAGTTCCAACTCATCCACTTACCCTTAGCTTTTGCTTCAGCACGAAAAGATAACTTTTCCCTATTTGGCCCTTTGCGGAACCCATATCTTCATGGATATCTACGAACATCACTAGAACGTGTTGGTCATACCAATCGTGGACAATGTTCAAGACTTCAAATGCTTTTGCACCTACAAGTTTTATGATCGATACAGTTTCTACTGCAGTTCTGCACTTTTCAGTTCCAACTCATCCACTTACCCTTAGCTTTTGAACCTCGATCTTGTTGCCGTGGCAAAAACAGTTGGAGACATGTCCGGCGAAGTCGTAGAGCTAGGCAGCGGTGTGACCAACTTCAAACCAGGTGACAAGGTCATCTCCATCAGCTTCGCGGTAACATTCTCGCTTCCAATTCCATTTACTACTTCATTGCAGCGATGCTGCGATATACGCCGTCGAGCAGTACGTAACAAACTTACCATCTATGGTGGAAGACTGGAGGCGGGCTAGCTGAGTACGCGGTGGCGCCGGCGTCGCTTACAGTGGCACGGCCACCGGAGGTGTCCGCGGCGGAAGGCGCCTCTCTGCCCACGGCGGCGTCCACCGCGCTCCAGCAGCTCAAGGCCGCGGGGGTCAGCAGCTTCGACGGCGGCTCCGGCTCCGTTGCCGACAATAACGGCCCCAAGAACGTGCTGGTCACCGCGGCCTCCGGCGGCGTCGGCCACTACGCCGTGCAGCTGGCCAAACTGGCGGGGCTCCACGTCACGGCCACCTGCGGCGCGCACAACCTGGGCTTCGTCGCGGGCCTTGGCGCCGACGAGGTGCTGGACTACAAGACCCCCGAGGGCGCCACGCTGCGGAGCCCGTCCGGCACCAAGTACGACGCGGTGGTGCACTGCGCGACGGGCACCCCGTGGTCGGTGTTCGCGCCGGTTCTGGCCGATAGGGCCACGGTCGTCGACGTCACCCCGGGGATCGCCGCGGCGGCCAAGTCGTTCCTGCAGAAGGTGACCTTCGCCAAGAAGAGGCTGGTGCCGCTGGTCCTGATCCCCAAGAAGGAGGAGATGGAGTGGCTGGTGGACATGACGAGGCAAGGGAAGCTCAAGACGGTGATCGACTCCAGGTACCCGTTGAGCAGAGCGCAGGAGGCGTGGGCGAAGAGCATGGAAGGGCATGCCACCGGCAAGATCGTTGTGGAAATGGGCGGTGCAGAGTGAACCGGCGTGCGTGCATGATGAGAACATTGTGATGGTTGGTTCGATTGGATCTCTTGTGTCTGACTATGTGGTAAAGTGGTAATAAGAAGGAATAAACTGTGCTCAGGAATGACATGCCTGTACGAGCACATGGATTCGTTCCCCGTTCGATCATCGCGACAGCCATTCATAAGCCATCTGACTATCTGAGGGCACCAGCAGCGGGCGTATATGAATGTTAGCTCGAGGAAAAAAGTGGAGTATGTTAACACGTTGGCACAGAGTACAGGAACCACTATCTCTCCACCGCAGGTTATACCAGCCAAGTTTGCTTTTCCATGGTCCTGTATTTCTCTCTCTTCATAGAGTCCATATGCTTTTTGCTTTCATCCTTCAGCTTTGTCAGCTGAAAGTGTGCTCTAGGAACTCTGCTTTTCACCACAACGCACTGTGCTTCTGCATTGTGTTAGTTGGGGCCATTGGTTCCTCTGCAAACTACACTGATGGTTTGCGAGGATATCAACTCCATACCTTTTTTTGTCCGAGCCTATATGTCCTGACCAAGCATATATATACAGCATGGAGCGTTGGAGACGACCTGACTCGGACAGTGGCGCTGCATATTCGCTTCACTTATGGTATTTAGGAGGATGAGAGGGATGCAACAACTTTAGTTGTACCGAACATAACGATTTTATCACCTTCAAGGCCATGTTTTTCGCATCGAATCTTTGGACGCATGTATGAAGCATTAAATATAAATAAAAAATAAAACTAATTACACGGTTTAGACGAAATCCACGAGACGAATCTTTTAAGCCTAATTAAACTATGATTGGACACTAATTGCCAAATAACAACGAAAACGCTACAGCGTCGTTTTGCCAAAAATTTCGGCAACCAAACTGGCCCAAAGCCCATTCCAGCTTGATCCCTTGAAAGCACAATGCGTTACGTATCTTCCATATACTCCTGGGAAGGGGCATTTACATATTTATCATTATTACGGATGACATCTTAAACTGTGTCACTGACATATGAGTCACTGACATGATACTTTTTATACCACTCATATCATAACGATGGTAAATATGTAAATAATCCTGGGAATTTCGGCTGTTGGTTCGGTGTGCAGTTCCTACGTCAAACACAACTGATCAACCGATCCAACCGAACTAGAAAACAGATGCCGCCAGCCATCCAGCAGCCTTCCATTGCCCACTTAGGCCTTTGGTGCTCCCCATGAAGAGGCGCGCGCAACACCCATCTCGGCCCACCTCCTCCTACATCCTACCCCGCCGCCACCTCCTCATCCTCCACTCTGTGTCTCTGCGCCTGCGCCCCCAATTCCGAACCCTAGCTACCTGCACCCCCAATCCCCAACCCTAGGCCCTAGCTACCTGCGTCCAATGGTGGCGGCAGCGCAACGCGAGCGTGGAGCAGGCCGGCGGCGCGATCGTGAGCAGGGCGCGGCGGCGGTACGAGCGCGAGCGCAAGCAGGGTGCCAGCAGGGAGCGGCGGGCAGGGCGTGGCAGCCGGTGGCGCGAGCGCTAGGGCGTGGCTGCCGGCGCTAGAGCAGGATTGCAGTAGGTTCGGTTTTTTGGTTTAAACTGAAAAACCGAGGTAAAAAACCGACACCGAAGTTGTCGGTTTTTTGTTCTAGGAAAAACTGATGAGAGAATTATGTATTTGGCACCGAAACAAATCACTCTTTCGGAAATTTTGAACTTTCTTATCTAGCATCAACTTGAAAATTCCTTCCGTATATGGCACTTCCGTCCATTTGATGGAGTAACGGTGTCAAGTGCCGCCTAAAATGACATATATACCCTTACCAGCAACGTGTTGGCAATGACCAGCACTCATCCGTCTGCCACGGCAGCCTCCGGCCGTCGGCCAGCTCGATGACGAACGGCGTCGTCCGCTGCCTCGGCCACGGGGCCCCATCCGGGCACCACAGCCCACCGCGCCCACGCCTTGTCTACCTCCACAATGCCAAGGTCCACGTCCGTCTTGGTCCGCCTGGGCGCCGACTCCATGGCCGCGACGCCGTCCGTCTCCCTGAGCACCGGCAGCATGAAGACGGTGGTCGCCTCGGCGACCTCGCCGTATTGGAGCCGCACCACCATGACGCCGGGCCGTGAGGCGGCAGGGTCCTCCTCCTCCCCCTCCACCTCCCCGGCCACCTTCTTCCTGGCGCGCTCCAGCTCGAGCTCCACGCGCGCCCTGCCGGACTCGGTCTCCACCACCTGCATCACGGCGTACTGGAGCTGCACCACCGTGATGTCGGGCCGCAAGGCGGTAGGGTCCTCCTCCTCCCCCTCCACCTCCCCGGCTGCCGAGGAGCAGGACGGTGAGAGGCGGCGGCGACGCGACAGTGAGCCCGGTGAGGCTGTCGTCGCACCACCAGAGGCGGAACAGCCTCGGCGTGCTCACCGAGTTCGGCGAGTGCTAGAGTTGGCAGGCACGGGCTGGAGTTGCTCTCTCTTGTTCACGTGGTGTGGTGATGATGGCGACCCACCACGACGCGTTGTGGGCGAAGCTGCACGAGCTGGAGCTGCAGCTCGTGGCGTACAAGCTTCTGCGTGCTGCGCGCGGGGACAGGGATGACGCGGGTTTCGCTTTCGCGGACGGGGCCGAGACGCTGGGGGGCGGCAGCACCTGCCGCGGCAGGCAGTACGACGCCTACATGCGCCGGCGCGACGCCAGGCGCGTGGCCGCTTCGGCCGAGCAACAGCAGCAACCGGCGAATAATAAGGCTCAACAACCTCGGGGCGTGCACGCCGCGGGGGCGGGACGCACCACGCCGATGAGCCCGCGTAGTGCGCTCCGGTGCGTGGCTCGCGACACGCAGGAGGCGGGCGCCACGCCGCGGCTGGTCATTGCCCCGGCGAAGAGGACGTCGGCCGTGTCGTCCATCCCGAGCACCCCGAGAAAGGAAGTCGCCGGCGCGGCGCTGCCGAGGAGCACGACGGTGAGAGGCGGCGGCGGCGCGATAGGGAGCCCGGCGAGGCCGTCGTCGCACCACCAGAGGCGGAACAGCCTCGGCGTGCTCGCCGAGTGCACCACGCCGAGGCCGTTCCTGAAACGTGGCATGGGCACCAGCGGCGCGGCCGCGCCGGCCAGGCTGCGGACGACGCGGGTGCACAACCTGCCAACCCTCGACGTGGCCATCACCCCGAGGCTGCTGCCCCAGCAGCAGCAGGAGGAGGAGCTCGGCCACGCCCACGCGCACACCCAGGCGCCACGCCACGTCCGGTCCGTGTCGGAGCTGCCGTTCGAGACGGCGGCGCTGGCCTCGCCGCAGGCGCGGGTGAGGTAGCGGTGGGGCAGCCCGGAGAGGCCAACGGCGATGTTCTCCGACTCGCACAGGGACCTGTCCAAGGGGCTCAAGAAGCTGCTGAGCTTTGTGAGGAAAGGCGGCAGGAGCAGTGGCAACGGCGCGGGGCGTGCGCTGCGCGATGGTGGACGCGAGGGGGTGGGGGTGGGAGAGTGACAGCATTTTGGTACTTATCAACAAAAACTGACATGGTCGATGAAGTCAACAAACGGATGGATGGCTAAAATGGACGGAAGTGCCATATACGAAAGAAATTTTCAAGTTGATGCTAGATAAGAAAGTTCAAAATTTCTAGTGCTAAATACGGAAGAGTGATTTGTTTCAGTGCCAAATACAGAATTCTCTCAAAACTGATTGGCCGCTGCTTCCTAGAAAACCGAACTTTTTAGAAACCGAAAAACCAAACCGAAACGTCGTTTAAAACCGAACGTCCACCCTGATAGATGCGTGGAGATTTCATCGGTTCGTTCTCAAGTTTTTGTGCAAAATGGACTAGACACACCGGGAGGAAGGAACTTTGGAAGAAGAAAAAAAAAAAACCTATAGAGTTCTTTGTGTTCACGGAAACAGAACCATAGGTTTCAAATATAATTATAGTAGTACGTTACCGATAATTAAAGTCACAAAAATAGTCTAATAACAAACTATTCAGCTAATCGGCTCTAAAATATGCATGAAACAAACTAATAATTAATAAAGAGAACTTACAAAATATTATAATGTTGCTTTGATCCTGCGATTCTTCATGGTTTGGAAGCTGTTGATGATGTCTTTGTCCTTAACTTATAGAAAGAACCCTCGCCCAATAAATGTAACCAAGCAATCATTCAAGTATTGATCCCAAATCTTATTTCTCAATTTGTTCTTTTCACATATTCAACATTTGCAGTTGCCACTGGAAGCAATGGCACCAATTTTAGAAGCCTGTAAACAAGTGCATGTCTTCCAAACCAGATTCAACACTTGCTGAACAGATGGATTGGTTTGATTATGAACTTGACTCTCATTAGTTACCGGCACAACAGATTCAACAATATCCTGAGGCTGAGCATTACTCCCCACTGTAACTGGTTGTGGTAGATGCTAACTCCACCTTCCTTATTTTTGCTGCTCTATCCCACAAAGTCCTCAAATCAACCGATTTCGATTTGTTCTCCATTTTGCAAACCAATAGCAATACTATTACTGCAATAGACAATATCACTGCAAATCAGTAAACTACTAAACTCTATGTCTCTAAACCAATATTTACAACCAAGAATTCAAGAACCAAGAACTGGAGTATCAAGAATAGAACCTGGTGTGGTGTTGCCGGCCGCCCCAGCGCCCCTGTGCTCGACGCCGCTCAGCCGCTGCGGCGCTGCCGCTCTGCTCAGCTGCTGCCTTGCGGCTTGTGCTGGCCGCGCGTGGCGAGCGCCGCCGGCCGCCGCCTAAGGTTTGCAGCACGCCCGCGCCGTGTGACCGCGTCCGTGTCGAGACGACCGCGTGCGTGACCGTGAGGAGCCGAGGAGGCCGAAGGGGTGCGGACTCGGGGGAATTGAGGTGGAACGGCTGAATGGGCCTGCCGACTGGGCCGGCCTGGGAAGGGGAGGTGTTCGAAGCCAGGCCTAAAGGCCGTTTGTTTTTCTGTTTTGGGCTCAAATGTTGCGACAATATCACAGAATATAGTATTATACACATATATATACAAGTATATATACATATATACATAAAGGTGTAAAAAAAAGTTAGGTATTCCAGGAATACAGGGAATATCCTTAAATCCGCCCATGAAACAGAACAACCTTAGTCCCATATCTTATGTGATAGTATAGCACGGCGGCGGCGAGGAGATGCCGGATCTGAAAGCCGGCGCGGGGAGAAAAAGGAGAAAACGAAGGCATGGGCTGGGCGGTGGAGTTGTGGAACAGAGACTCGATTCCGGCGCGGCTAGGCGGCCGACCAATGCCCCATGAAACTCTGCCTCCGGGCAGCAAGAGCAGGGGACCAGGCCCTCGGCCGCCCACCTGTCCGCGATGGCCGCCGGCATGGCCTCGATAACTGACGGCGATGATGACCAGCGCGCTCGCAGTAGTCCACCGGCGACCTTGCCGCTAGACGCCTAGACCTGACCTGCCTCTGTTCCTTGACAAACAGTCATCAGCGTTCTTCAGGTACCAAATATTCTTCTTTTCTTTCTTTTTTTTTTTTGCTCCCCTAATTTTTCCAATCCACCCTCAAAAAGTAAAGTTAAGCCATCCAATTATAACTGTTAGAGAAAGAGAGAAATCGTCTGTTTGTCATTCGACGTTGAAATTCGAAGTCCGACATAGTTTTGACTTAACCACTGTGCCTCTACATATCCATATACAAGCCCCTTTAAGAAAGGGGATTTCATTTTCTAAAACCATGGAAAGTAGTAAGAGCTGAACCCGTTGCCCAGTGACGCAAAACTTATTGGCGCAAAAACCAAATGAGAGGCAATATAAAAAGAAAAGGAGTACGTTGACATGCTGCATAAAGTAAGCACCAAATGCTTCCAAGTTCCAACCACTGCCACTTGTGCAAATACAAAATCTTATTTCTTTGACATTTCGGCCGTTACGCTTGCAATTCTGCCTATGCAAGGTGGCGACCTGTCGTTGATATTAGAGACCTGGGATATACTGTATCGGATAAATCAGCATCATCTGTCTGCTTGATTCCTCGACCAGGTGAGCTCACGTCGTCAGATTTAAGTTGCCAACATGCTTTGCTTTGGTTAGTGGGTCTGGCAGTCAGCAACATCTCGCCATCCCCAACTGAATTCCTGCTGCTGGATGTGCAGGCACGCCGGGCTCTCGCAGGCCCGCACAACGCCGGGACGAGTAGCGCGTAAGCGTAATGGAGGCGAGCCAGAATAATAGGAACAGCCATGTTTACGGTGACCACCAAGCCATGCAGTTGGATCAGTATACACTAAACACTAGTATACAACTACCTAGAGCATATGAGAGAGTGACTGAGTGAGAGACCCACTTTTTCGCAAGTGATGATGAACTCGCAGACCATATCAAGATTAGGTTAAAGTTTCTGGTCTAGCGCCGTTCCAAGGCAAGACAGAGGTTGTTGGGGACTAGACTTGTCTCTACTCTAGCACTAATACTATACTCCCTCGGTCTCAAAATAGAAGTCGTTATGGGATACGTGTAGGTCAAACTTTCTCAACTTTAACTAAATTTATAAAAAAATACGTGCAACATTTATATCTTCAAATAAGTTTATTATAAAAATATATTCAACGATCTACCTAATGATATTAATTATGTGTTATAAATATTAATATTTTTTTATATATTTGGTCAAAGTTAAGGTCCCGTTCACCTAGAGAAATCTAGATGAATCTGTGAGAGAAACCATTCATGAATAGTAAAATTCCTCTATGAACAGTACTTTCTCCATACCAGTAGGAAACGAGAATGACATCTAGACAGAGAGAGTACCTGTAGCACTTGCTTCAAGGCATCATACGAGTTCTCAAGTACAACTGTGCAAAGCATATTTCTTAACCATATGATTATACTAGTGGTTGTGAAAAATGGCAGAGCTTAACTACCTTTAGCAACTCCAACTAATCTAGTGACCTGAAGTGTGTGCAGCAACCTCAAGAAAGGGGAGCGTAGAGCAATTCTCGAGGAATTTGAATAGTTTAGAGGAATGCTGGAAGAATTTGTGAGAGAAAAACATTGTTTTAGATAAAAAAAAATGGATCAAACTGAATTTAAGGGCACGCGAACGGACTAAAACTACCCTCGTGCCTTTGTGCCCACAAATGCACCGCGCCGTTTCCAAGATCCTAACCTGAGATCCAATGTGCCTTTGTGCCCACAAAAGATTCTGTTATGCTGAACAAGATCTGTCAGGCTGTTGTGCAGACAGACCTCGTTTATCACCGCACTACGCAGCATTTTAGCTTTTAGGTACTGTACCAGTACATGCCGTCTCTAATTCCTAAAGCATATTTGTTGCTTTCTGCATAATTTCTCAGATTCTCTCTGGTCCTACGAGCCCTGTTCGTCTGTTCGATTGCAATAACCGTCTAGATACCGACAACGAATTTATTTCCCCTCATATATATTTGGTCCATGTTTTTTTTATTATTAAAATATTTGGTCCATGGTTTTGGTTCCATGGTGTGCACTGAAAATGCCGCGTTTTTTTTTCCAAAACAAAAAAGTAGTCTGAAAATGCCAATCAGAAGTGACCGTCCAATTTGCGAACAATATATTCCAGACCACCATGCATAGCTACAAGCCTACAACCCAGTTAGGATTCATGGACAAATATTGACAAGGCCAGATTTTTTCCTGCAGCAGAAGCAATTTTGACAGAGTACAGTACGAAGTGTTTCTTTCTCCTTTTGAGTCCTGTAGACAATACTGCTTCACTGGAATCTGACGGATGTATGAAGGCAGTTGTGGACAAACCGTCCTGGATGCATGATGGATGGATGGATCATAAGGGGGTGCCAGCATGGACAGACAGATATGTTAGCAGCGGCAAATAAGGGGGTGTTTGGCTACTAAACTTGGGTCACTGTCTCAAAGGATGTTTGACATATGTATAAAGTATTAAATATAAATTAATTACGAAACTAATTGCATAGTTTATGACTAATTTACGAGACGAATCTTTTAAGCCTAATTAATCCATGATTTGACAATGTAGTGCTATAGTAAACATATGCTAATGACAGATTAATTAGGCTTAATAAATTCATCTCGTGGAGTACCGGATTCTGTAATTTATTTTTTTATTAGTATCTGAACACCTCATACGACACTCTCACGTGATACCTCCTAAATTTTAGTCACCGGATCCAAACACACACTAAATTGGCTTACAAGGGATCCAATGTTTTTAGATCACTACTGCTCCCTCCGTCCCAAAAAGAAGAACGATATGGGATACATGCAAGTCAAATTTTCTCAACTTTAATTAGATTTGTAGAAAATACATACAACATTTTATCTCAAAAAAGTTTATTATGAAAGTACATTCATCGATCTATCTAATTATACTAATTATATATTATAAATATTAATATTCTTTTATATATAATTGGTCAAAGTTAAAAAAAATTGATTTATCGGGAAGCGAGAATGACTTCTATTTTATGACAGATGAAACTCCCCTGTCCAGGAAATAATGTAATTATGGGATCTATGCCGGTCAAAATAGCTCAAGTTTGATCAAGTTTATAACAAACAGTATTAATATTTATGTCTCTAAATAAATTTATTATGAAAAATATATTCTATAACTAATCTAATGATGCTAATTTTGCATCAGAAATGTTAGTATTTTTTATATAATTTTGGTTAAAGTTTAAACTGATTAATTTTTCGGGAAGCGAGAATTGCATTTTTTTTTATGAATGGAGGGAGTTTTAGTCTACTACTGCAGAAATGCACAATTGCACACTTTTGCTGTGTCACAATCAATTCTCCACTGTCATCATCATGTATGATTTCCACTCACTATGAGGGGGAAAGAGAAGAAAACGATTGCCATTTCAGAGTGCCTAAAATACTAGCAGCTTGTTAGCTGATCGAAAATTTTGAGTTAGAACAGTATTTTCCTCCCACATCAAACTAATCAATAATAATAATCTACGATATACGCTCCTATCAGCACCCGTAGCATGCCAACTAGCATGCTCGTGAAAGTCTCGAAGCAGCGGACTGGACTGGCAGTGGCCAGCAGGATATGCTACTCCAACCTTCTGAAACGACCGGCACAGCCAGCGCACAGCGGCTTGTACCTTATGCGCTCATGCCGAGCAGTGGATTGGACCATGCTCTGAACCCTTCACCAACCAGCTTCATTACTTCACACGGACAGACCCGGTGCAGCGCTGCTCGAAGCACAGCCACATGAACACTCGCTGCGTTGTGATTTGTGAGTGCAGAAGGAGCAAGGGTCCCCTGTCGAAGAACCGGACCGAAATGTAGCGGCAGGGCCCGAATACGTGCAAGTTTGTTTGGATATTGGCTTTGGATGGGAAGGATTCCGAATCCAGAAATGCAGCGTACAAGTAGAGCTGAAAGTATCGTAGCTTGTGGAGTTGTGGTGCATGATTTTGCTTTTGCGTCCACCCATTCTTAGCATAGAATCTTGACGTACGTGGTTTCTGATCACGAGATGGTGGAGGGCTCGGTTCGTTTTTCTTATAATCCATACTTTTCAGTTTATTTTTTCGGTTGTGTTAATGTTTTTCTCTCATAATAAATCAGTCGAAATAGTATTTTAACTTATTTTTTTAGCGAAACGAACGAGGCCAAAACAAAACAAGAGACATTGTGCAAGAGAACAATTTCATTGATTGGGATAGGGCTCCTCTGTTTGATCTTACCATCATCTATACCCCTCCCAATCTTTTTATCTACCAATATGGATGCAACAGTTATTTGCATCATTATTCCTACTAAGCACTATCAGCATAAGGAGGATTAGAAGGAGCAGCAGCAAGTAGCAAGGGCTTGAACAATACATGTTCATTTTAGCCCGGACTTATCAATCGCTCAACGGTGTTAGTAACGGCCGAACTTATCGGCCCCACAAACCACGCTGGAAAGCCTCCGAGAACTAGCTAGAGAATACACACTTTGTGACTGTGCTTGGCGGTGGTGGTGCTCTGTTTCTGTGTGCTGTACTGTGCTTGATCGATCACGACGACGCCGACATGGCCGCCGCGGCCTTCTTCTTCGCGGGCTTGTTGGCGGCGGCGCTGCGGGCGCCCTTGGCGATCTTGGTGTCGAGCTTGTAGTAGTTGACGAACCAGTCGACGAAGTGCCGGAGGCCGGCCTCGAGGGAGGTGGTGGGGCGGTAGCCGAAGTCGTGCGCGGCGTGGCTGACGTTGGCGTGGGTGAAGGGCACGTCGCCGTTGCTGGGCATGGTGACGATGCGCTTGTTGGCCTTCTTGCCGAGCAGCTTCTCGAGGATGGCGACCATCCGGGTGACGGGCACGGGGGAGGTGTTGCCGAGGTTGTAGACGCGGAGCGGCGCGGGCCCGCTCTTCTTGCCGGACCTGGAGCCGGTGCTCTTGCCGGCGGTGTCGAGCGCGCCGAGGCAGCCCTTGACGACGTCGTCAATGTACGTGAAGTCGCGGCGCGCGTCGGAGCCGTCGGCGGCGCGGAACAGCGTGATGGGCTCGCCGGCGACGATACTGCGGGCAAAGAAGAAGTAGGCCATGTCGGGGCGTCCCCAGGGACCGTAGACGGTGAAGAAGCGAAGTCCGGTGATGGACAGCCCGTAGATGTGGTTGTAGGTGTGCGCGATGGCCTCGCCGGCCTTCTTGGTCGCCGCGTACAGCGACGCCGGGCGGTCGGTACGGTGGTCCTCGGAGAAGGGCGCGTCGGTGTTGAGCCCGTACACCGACGAGGAGGAGGCCCAGACGATGGCCGGCTGCGGGTCGGCGTGCTTGGCCGCCACCTCGAAGACGCTGACGAGCCCGGCCACGTTGGACGCCACGTACGTCTGCGGCGCCTCCATGGCGTACCGCACCCCGGCCTGCGCGGCCAGGTGCAGCACGTGCGTGAACGCCGCGACGTCGAACAGCTTCTCCAACAGCAGGGCCGTCGTTGATGTCGGCGTCGAGCACGACGACGCCCCGGCTGGCCAGGAGCGCCTGCCGCGCGCGCTTCAGCGACGGGTCGTAGTAGGAGTTGAAGTTGTCGAGGCCGAGCACGCCGTTGCCGCGGGCCTTGAGCGCGAGCGAGCAGTGCGTGCCCACGAAGCCCGCCGCGCCGGTGACCAGCACGGAGATGCCCCCGTCCCGGCTCGGCCTGGCGCTCCGCCGTACCTCCTTCTCCCACGCGGCGCCCCCGTACGACGCCGACGCCGAGGACGACATGAGCAGGCTGCGGTGCGAGGCGGAGGAGGAGTGCGCGCCGCCTGCTGAGCCGTCGCCGCCGCCGGCGGAGAGGTGGAAGGACCGCGAGAGGAGGGACGGGTAGTGCAGCGTGAAGAGGAAGACGAGCGCGAGCGTGGCGAGCACGGTGGCGCGGAAGAGCAGGTTCGACGACGCGGACACGAGCTTGGCGCTGGTCGCCCGACGCAGCAGCAGCGCGCCCCCGCTGGCGTACCGCTCCAGCTTCATCCCCTTGGCGGCCGCGTCCACCGCAATGATCCCCCCCGACGGCATTGTGGTTGTGCTCTGTTCTTCGTCCTCCTCGCGTTCCGGATTCCTGACCACGAGGGAGAGTTGGACAGGTAGCTATACAGGCAGACAGCTAGGCTCGAAGCAAGCAGGCTAGCTGAGGAGGGAGTGAGAGAGCAAGCGTGGGGATATAAAGGGGGAGAGTGAAGCGGAGGGGAGCATAGAAGAAGCCCAGAAGGAGAAGGGGGCCGGGGAGTTGGGCCCACGCGGCGGGTGGTTTTTGGTTTCGGTTGGAGGCCACTCTGGGTGGCTCGAGTCGGGTGCGTGCTTGTGATTTTGGGATCCTCACCTCCCTGCCTAATTTGGTTGCTCGGTGCACCTTTGAGACTTCTGTGCTCGTACGCCCGCTGACCATGGAGCCTTCTGCGCCTTCAGCCTTGGATTAGTAAGCACAAGACTGAGAACTTGGGGAAGGACTCTGGCCTGCTGGCTCTGTTGCCTTCGGCCATCTCCGGGTTGCTTGGATGTCTTCCTTCATATGGACAAGCTGATTATCAATGTCAGTTGTTGTTTCGGTTAATTATGTCAGCCAAAAATTGTAACATCATCTGCTGGAATGTGAGGGGTTGAACGATGGAGCAAAACGAGCGACAGTACGTAATCAGATCTTATGCACAGGTGCGACGCTTGTATGCCTACAAGAAACAAAAATCACCGCTTGGAACCAAACTCTTTTGACAGAGACAGAGCAGATATGGCAAACAACGATGTCTGTCTTCCATCAATAGGGGCTTCCAGCGGTATCCTGATCGCGGCGTCAAAGCGCTTCTTCAGGATTCAGCAAACAAGCTTAACGCCAAACACCATGCTCGCATAGAATACATCCTGGTCCATTACCGGAGTCTATGGCCCCCAGGCCGATGCAGATAAAATCACTTTTATGCAAGAAATCTTGGACCTGCGGCAGGATGTCCTTCCAGCATGGCTACCGCTAGGGGATTTTAACTTAATTTACCAAGCACAAGACCAAAACAATATATGCATCAATTTGTCAATGCTCAATAACTTCAAGTACACCATTGATAATCTAGGGCTTGCACCGATTGACCTACAAGGCAAAAGATTCACTTGGTGTAACGATCAGCAGACACCCACAATGACCAAAATAGATCACATGTTCGCTTCAACAGAATGGTTGGAGATCTTCCCAAGAGTCGACCTTCAAGCATTAGCTTCGCTGGGCTCCGATCACTACCCACTCTTTCTTCAAGGGGGTGTTATTTTGGATTTCTATAGGGGTTTCAGATTTGAGGTGCATTGGGCACATATGCCAGGTTTCACTGAAACGATACAGGAAGCATGGAATAGAGCGGTAAATACACAGGATGACATCTTGCGCATTCATGTCAAACTAATACGTACAGCAAAAGCGCTCAAGAACTGGAGGAGGAAATCTCTGGGCGGGTACAAGATTACTTGGGCAATTCTCAACATAACAATGCCCAATCTCGAGAGGGCTAGAGAGTCTAGAATTCTGACACCAGAGGAGTTAGAATTCAAGAAATACCTCAAGACAAAGGCATTAGGGATTGCAACGATACAAAAGGCGAGAGCTCGACAACACCCGAGGCTTATCGACAACACCCGAGGCTTACTTGGATTCGCAAAGGTGACACGAACATGCGTTTCTTCCAATTGCATGCCAACATAAGGAGAAAGAAAACATTTATTGGTGCACTGAAGGGAGATACGAGCCTGGTGGTCTCGCAAGAGAATAAATCCATGCTCGCACATACACATTTCTCAAACCTGTTGGGGACAACAACCACAAGAATAAGAGCTATTAATTGGAGCAAGTTGGGATATGAACACCATAATCTAGAGGATTTAGACACGCCCTTCACAGAACAAGAGATAGAGGCTGTAGTGAAAGACATGCCTTCTGAAAAGGCACCGGGTTCGGACGGCTTCATCGGCGTGTTCTACAAAAAATGCTGGTCAATTATAAAAAAGGACTTGGTCTAGGCGGTCATGAGTTTTTACAGTCATTGGACTGTGAGATTAAACTTAATTAACGAAGCAAATATCGTCCTGTTGCCTAAAATACAAGATGCAGCATCTCTATCAGATTACATGCCCATTAGTCTGATCAACAGTGTTGTCAAAATCATCACGAAAATCCTAGCAAATAGATTGGCACCACACTTGAACTCTTTAGTGTCACATGCTCAAAACGCCTTTATCAAGAAGAGATGTATCCATGACAATTTCACTTACGCGTAGAGAGTGATTCAACTGTTGCATAAAAAGAGAAGGTCGGAGTTGTTCATCAGATTGGACATTTCTAGAGCTTTCGACTCCATAGGTTGGAGCTTTTCTGCTAGAGGTGCTACAGGCTTTGGGCTTTACCACAAAATGGAGGGATTGGATAGCGGCCCTACTTGGAACAACAACATCAAAAGTATTGATCAATGGGGAGCCGACCTAGGGTATCAGACACGCACGGGAGTTAAGGCAAGGGGATCCTCTATCCCCCCTTTTATTCATTCTAGCCATCGACCCACTACAACGCATAATTGAAGCGGCAGCACAAAGAGGGATCCTTAAACCGGTGCTGCCGAAGGCGGCTAATTTGAGGTGCTCCCTATATGCTGACGATGTAGCGATTTTCGCATACCCTGCAAATACAGAGTTGGATCATCTACTCAAGATACTAAACTTCTTTGGAGAATGCTCAGGGCTAAAAATCAACATCTCCAAGACAGAAACTTTCCCTATAAGAATGGACAACACAGTGGTCTCTCAATTACTTCAAAATTTCCCCGACAAGATTTGTAGTTTCCCTGGGAGATATCTAGGACTTCCTCTACACGTCCGAAAACTACACAGGGTAGAGGTACAACCTTTGATAGACAAAATAGGAGCAAGACTGCCAGGTTGGAAGGGCAAGTTCTTGTCCTCAGTGAGGAGAGAGACTCTAGTAAAAACGGTTCTATCATCTCAACCAATTTATCATATGACCGCATTCCCAGAACAAAAATGGTTAATCAGAAAGATCGATCGCTTGAGAAGGAGTTTCCTATGGAGGGGAGAAACGCCAGACAAGGTATATGGTGGGCATAACATTATCGACTGGCCAACAACATGTAGACCCAAAGCGAAAGGTGGTTTAGGGGTTCTGGACCTTGAACGTTTCGCAAGAGCATTGAGACTACGATGGTTATGGTATCAAAGGAAGCACTGAGATAGAGCTTGGAACAAGCTTGACCTTCTAGTAGATGGTCGGGACAAGGAGTTATTTGCGGCTTCGACAGTGGTGACAGTAGGTGATGGCAAGTTGGCCAGGTTCTAGACGTCGTCTTGGGTCGGTGGGTGAACACCGAAAGTGATTGCACCAACATTGTTCAAGAAATCAAAAAGGAAAAATCTCGACGGTGCAAAAGGCCTTGGAAGATAACCACGTGGATATCAGCATGTCATTCCATTAGGCACTGCACAGGAAATAAGAGAATATGTAACCCTTTGGGAAGAGGTGAGCCAAATCCAGCTAGTCGAGAATATAGAGGACAACATCCGTTGGTGTTGGACGGTGGATGGAGAATACACAGCCAAAAGCGCCTACTGCTTTCAATTCCAGGACATATTCAACAAATTGAAACTTCAACCGATTTGGAAAGCAAAGGTGGAACCCAAATGTAGATTTTTTTACTTGGACTTTGCTGCATAAAAAAATCCTAACGGGAAATAATTTAATTAAAAGAAATCGACCAAATGATCCAGTATGTAGGCTTTGTGGTATTGACCCAGAAACACCGGTACATCTTTGCAAGGACTGCACTTTCTCAAGGCAAGTTTGGTCCTTCATCAAGCGATGGTTCAGCCTATCGGTGATTGATACTGTCGGAATGACAAGATGCCTACACAACTACTGGCGAAAGTGCAGAATTAAGACAGACAAAGATCAGAGAAAGGCGTTTGATGGCATTATGATCTATTTTTGGTGGAATTTATAGAAGGAAAGGAATTGAAGAACATTTCAGAACAAGTCGCTGCAGCCTAGTCAATATAGAGCAATACCAGTTGGCAACAAGATTTCATGCTAGACCACAACAGGAGTAGTTCTAGCATTTGTTGGTCACTGTTCGGTTGGTCTGGTTTTGTGATTTTTTTTCGGCTTCAGGGTGTTTTTCGAGACTTTAAGTTGTCGTCCAGGTGGGCATCTGGTTGGGTTGTCGGCCGGTGTGCCATGGTGACGGTGAGCTTGATCTTCTGTTGTTTGTTGTAATTCTTTTTTCTTGTTCTCTTTTACTTGTCTAATAAAAATCCGGTAAATCTCTTACCCCTTTTAAAAAAAATCGGCAATCGGCCATGGCAGGCCAGGCCACGCTGTGGCAGTGAAACGTGCGCGCGGACCTTCTGCTGTGGACGAGTCAATGGCTGACCGGCGGATTCGCCAGAGACTTTACTACTTGTACTACTACTTTAGCATTGAGCGCCGCACTTGTGCAAATCTGTGTGAACATTTGGACAGTGGGATGGACAGGTAGACATAGACCTCCCATAGTAAGAACACGGCCTCATTTGGTCCATAGAACGTTCACAACAACGTGCATTGGCATACGCCATTTAATTTGCACCCGAATGCATGTGTTTTGCTAAAAACAGTTGGCAAGTACATTGGTCATGTTCGCTTCTCTTATAATATGTCTTTTTCAGCTTGTTTTTTTAGCCGGAACAGTATTTTTCTCCCACAACAAATCAGCCGGAACAGTGTTTTGGCTTGTTTTTTCAGCGAAACGAATGGGGCCATTGCTACACGTCGGCGATATTAATTATCATCTCATACATTTATGGTTTTTTAACACGGAAGAGAAATAGGTGAGAGAAAAATACCATTGCTCCGTGGATTTTAGAACTATGAAACAATTATTTCATCACTGCAGAGTTGTTGCTATATAATATAATTCACAACACCCGTTTATTATATGCTACGAAACAAGTTAAACGAAATATTGTACAAATTGTCTGTTAAGCTATCTTGAGATCACATGGCACTATATATATGAAATCGCAGAGAGCCAGAGACTATGTTGATACATTTGCCCTAAATCCTAATGTCCAACCGGGCTTGGAAGATCGTTGTCATAAAGCATGTGACGTGCTCTCGGTCGCCTGGCACATTATGGTCTATGGGCGCGCGCATGGGGCCAGCCGCCAGGGCGCATTGATGCTTTTTTTTTCTACTGGCCGGTGAATCGTAATAGTCTGGTTTGGAAATGGAGGGAGCGAGCGTGTAGACGAAAGCCATAGCACGGTGACGATCTTGCTTGGCTTTGTCTTTGTCCTTTGGCTAGGCTTGGTAAGATTTTGCCTCGCCCCCGACCCCTCACCTGTACTCGTTGTTGTGTCCGCGGAGTGACCGTAGAGGACGACGAAAACAGCCGCGGAGGCGGAGGGACGATGACGATGTGTGTGTGATCCGCCCAGCCCCAGCACGGCGGCGGTGCCTGTGCGGCGCGCGAGTGCGCGGCGACCAAAAGGCCACGGTAGTCAGCCGCCGCGCGCTGGGATTCGTCGGTACTGGCGCGCAGGAAACGGCCAGGCCGCTGCCGCTGCCGCTGCCTGGCTTGGTTTGGTCCCTCGACTCCTCTGGTCGTGCGTGCGTGCCCCGCGCGCCGTATATGGTCCGGCGCGCGGTCCGTTCGCGGTGCGGCCGGGTCGGGGCCGGTGCATGCTTCGGCCGGCCGGCCGGCTCTCTCCCGTTTGACTGATGACCACCGGCGCACGTGCGGGTACGGCGTGTGCTCCCCGACGGTACGGCGGTGGTGGCGCTGTGCGTATCCCGAATGCGGCGGCCAATCGATCGGGCCGAAACAGAGGACGTACGGTGCGGCAGCGTGTGTACTACACGTTTGGAAGAAGAAAGCGACACGCAAAACGTACACGTACACGAACAAGGGAACCGCTGCGATTTTGTTCTACTGGCAGCCCGGCACGATCCGATCCCTGGACCGTCCCCTGGCCCCGGACAGCAGCAGAAAGTCAACCAATCCCCGGATCACCGATCATGCCTGGCGTACAGCGAGAAGCGGGGCGATTCGGCGCCGCTCGGATGCACGCACCCAATAAATTCCGCGCGCCGGCGCCGCGGGGGGGCTGCCTCGCGTTCGCGTCGCATGCAATGCGAGCGCGAGCGGCGTAGATGTGATGGCGCCGCGCCGCGCCGTGCGAAGCCACACGCACCAGTGACCAGTGCACCACCACGTGAGGGCACGCGCAACTTGGCAACCTAGCATGGGCTGATCGATGATGGGCATGGGCATGGCCATGGCGCCAGCGGCTTGATGCCCGCCTCACCGGAATCACGCACGCACGGGCATCGCCATTGCGTTGCAGCATGGGAGAAAGGAGGAGCTGACGTGATGACCTCAACGAACCAACCGTCCAACCGGAAGCTCCGAGGCAAGGAACAACTGAAGCAATGCAAAGAGTCGCGCGCCCGGTAGTTCTACTCCAACGCCAACGCATCAAAATTGTTGCTCAGGCGCCCTCAGGGAAAGAAAGATATTTCGCTCACACAAAAGTCCAAACCCGATATAACGACGGCCACCATTAATGGTGGGCCCTACCTGTCAGTGAAGGCCAGGTCTCCAGCCGGGCCTGCATGCGCATCCCGATCGTTCCGAGCATGGCTCGGTGTCTGTAGTAGTACGGCCGGCGGGGGGTGTCGGTGGCCGAGAGCGACGCCCAGCCAAGCCGACGCAGAGGCATGCAGCATGATGCATGCAGGCGTTGCCATTGGCCAGTGGGCAGGGCGGCTCCAGGAACATGACAGCGTGGCGCACAGAGCCGCCTGACAGCAACGCGCTTCTCTCCGTCGCCCGCTTCGATCGGTTGGTTGACACGTCGCCCTGTTGTCTCGAACTTATGAGCGTGACTTATCAGTCATATTACTGTATTTTTCTCGTTCAACAAATCAGCATCAATTGATTTATCAGCCGCAGAAATAATAGGCCGAACACCTAATTAGCTCTCCTAACGGCACGAGTGGGACCTCTTCCCATGACAGAACGGGAAGATAGGACCAAAATAAAAACTTAGGATGTTATTTTATAACGTGGAAACATGAACGTTCTTATTTTCGGAACGTGAGCATCGAAACATGAAACGTGGCCATGTTCCTGTTCGTTCTCAGGCTGCTAAGGGTGGGATCGAGCGCAAGCGATTTGCACGGGTGCTCCATTGTTGATTCGAGTCGACCCCTCAGGCTCCGCATTCGGTCGGTTGTTGTCGACGCCGGGCTGTCAATTGGACGCATATACGGTAACTGTATCTGGTACAGCTCTACTGTTCAGGTCTATATACACGCATAAATGGTGATGGTACCTGATCACTTTGGTGTCACGTGGCAATTTATCGTCTTAGTAGAATTTAGCCGGCAAAAGAAATCTCCACGTTCATTCCAAAGTAAAAAAAAATGATTGTAACACCACTATTGTGTTGTAGAAAATTAACTTAAAATAGTCCTATACCTATGCATGTACTCTTCAGAATTCTGGGTTTGTATACGGAGTCCTTTATCCGCATGGCTGTACACAGCCTCCTAAATTATAGCGGCATCACGATGATAAATGAGCCAATTACCTATGTGACAATGACAACAACAATCTTTCAGTAGGAAATGCCTAATAATAAATAGGGATGCCATGGTCAATTGAGTTCTACACTAATCTATCTGAACTTTTTAGAATGACAAGTTTTTTTGGAACGGTACTAGTAATACGACACAACTGCTTCTCTTCTTTTTCAAAGTACTTACATATGTGACAACCCTCAAATGAACAAACATTGTAGAAACGAGGGAATATATATGTATGTACTTATAAATTATCCACCACTGCCATTTGAAAAAAAGCAACAACAAAACACACTTGTACATGCATGCTTCTCTGACAAACTCTACAATCATTGAAAGTGAAGCCAACCAACACAATTTGCTTCATGTATATGTTCGTTGCACTTGCACACGATATGCACTTAAGAGATCAAAACTACCATTTACATTGGTCATTTCATACAGTGGTGAATCTAGGATTTTGTCTCAGGGTATGCCACAAAAAAAATTCATAAATAATTCGGTAAATCCATTTCAGCAATTCGGTAATAATTATAAAATTGACAACATGATTCGGTATATATGCACTAAATAACACAATAAGGCTTAAATTCATGGATCAAGTTCAAACCATCCACTAAGTATAGTATAAATAGTTCAAACGTCATATCAATAATTGAAATAAGGCATAAAAGAGAACCAGAGACTTACAATGTTATTTTTGTGACTATTTTATTCGACGCTTTCGAAGGGATATAAATGTATTGATTATATCATCTTCATCAACTTCAAAGAAAATATCCCGCTCAATGAAAGTGACTAGACAGTCATCTAGAAGACTATCTCCCATCTTATTTCTTAACTTTGTTTTCACAAAAACCATTGCAGAAAATACCCTTTCAACACTTGCCGTTGCCACAGGTAGAAGCAATACCAATTTGAGGAGCTCATAAACCATATCGTACACTTTGTGTCTCTTTGTTTCAACAAGCTTAACTGAGAGATCAACAATATTGTCTAGACCTTTGAGGCTATCATCATGTCTCATGTCATCAATATAATTATCTAGCTGCAACTCAAGTTTGAGCAAATTATTATTTGAGAACTCCTTTGGGTAGAACTCAGCTAGTCTATGCATCAAAAGAAGCAAATGACTTGGAAGGACTGAAGGCCGGCATACAAGACAACAACTCTATATTAATCTCATCAAACCGATTATCAAGTTCTTGACTTATTTGATCAATGACACCAATATATACTTCTCTTCTAAAGTGGTCATCATTGGTTTGCTTTTGGGCACAAGCTTTCCTTGCTGATTTTCCATAAGGAACATAATCACCATCCATAGCAGGAACTTCAACACCATGTTTATCGCAAAATGAAGTGACCTTCTCAAGAAAATTATCCCAACCATCAGACCTCAATTTTTGCATTCTTTTCTTTGCCACATTAACAAGTGATATTGCATTAAGAATATCTTGGTCCCTTCTTTGCAAACACTCAGATAACTCATTTGTATATCCAAGAATAATATACATTAAGTATGCAAAGAAAACAAACTCAAAGTTCTCAAATGCTCCGGTCACAAAATGTATTTTGGTCCAATCATCCTTATATGCAGGATCATCCCCAAGATCAACTAGTACATCATGGATTGCTTCATACATAGTAATGATGTTGCATACAGTTTTGTAATGAGATCCCCATCGAGTATCTCTAGGCCTAGGCAAACCCATCTCTTGATGTAATCCAGTTCTAGATTCAATTTCACCACAGTCAAGTGCTTTCTTGACATTCTCAAGCCTAGCATTTCTAAGCATGTCATGACGCTTACAGGAAACTCCAACAATATTCAACAAGATAGATATTTGATCAAAAAAAGTTTTGCAATCAGTATTTCCCTTGGCAACAGCAACAAGAACCAATTGGAGTTGATGAGCAAAACAATAAATATAATAAGCAGAAGATGATTCTTGCATGATCAATGTTTTCAACCCTTTAATATCTCCTTTCATGTTGCTAGCCCCATCATATCCTTGACCACGGATTTGAGTCATAGTCAAGCCATGACTAACAAGTAAAGCTTCAATTACATCCTTAAGTGATAAAGAGGTAGTATCATCTACATGAACAACTCCAATAAAATGCTCACATGGCCTTCCCAATTTATCAACATAACGCAAGCAAAGAGCTAGTTGTTCTTTATGTGATATATCACTAGACTCATCAGCTAAAATTGCATAGGGCTCATCACCAAGTTCTTCAATTATTTTTTTTCTAGTTTCTAGGGCACAATAGTGAATAATTTGCTTTTGTATGTCTGGGCTAGTTAAGGTACAGTTACCTGGAGCATTGTCCAAAACATACTTCTTCACTATTTCTGGCAAGAAATTTCAAAAGTTCAATGAAGTTCCCTCTGTTGCTAGATTCTTCATTTTCATCATGTCCACAAAACGCCAACCCTTGATGCAAAAGAAACTTGATACACCTCAGTGAATAAGTCAACCTTTTCTTATAAAGATGAAGATCCTCATCACTCCACTTCTCAATATTATAATCAATTACAACCTTGGGATTTGTAAAGCCAATGTATCTCTCTTGAGCTGTAATATATGCCTTAGAACCCATATGTTTGCGAAGTGCTTTCTCTCCTATATTCCAATTCTTCCAGCCATCAACAGTAAATGTGTCTGACCTAGTACCCTTCTTGAACAAATAGCATATGAAGCAAAACATAGCATCCTTCTTAATACTATACTCAAGCCAATCATTATTATACATCCAACAATAGTTGAATCCCCGATCCCTGTCTGAAATCTTTCTTTTTGGAAAATCATGTGCAAAAGGTTTGAATGGACCTTTAATAATATATGCTCTTCGAATTGCATCTTGATCATTAACAGGATATTTTTTAGAATAGGATGTCTTTCACCTGGATCATGTAGAAGACGATTGGTGTCATAAACTCGTGGCAGTGAAGACGGTTGTGGAGGTGGCATAGGATTTACAATTTCCTCAACTACTCTCTCATGAATCTGCTCTTCCACCACAGGTTCAATCGGATCAGGATTAGAAGTAGCAGTAGCTACCGCAGCCTTCTTCTTTGCTTCATGCTTCTGAAAAAGAGATGCAATGTCCCCGTTTCTCTTCATAACTGCATAAATATTACAAAGAACACAATGCCAAATAATTAAATAAATTCCGCTTGCACGATTGAACTCTCAGATGCGATTATGGATCACTCACATGATATGAGTACTGGACAAAAGATCAATCAAGATCGACTCTGATGTTGAGAAAAATCCTCCACCTCACCGCGTGATAGATGATTCTATAATTTTAGCGCTAAGCAATTAGCAATTAAAGTACACATGATTTTTTTTAAAAGCCGACGAACAAAGATTGAATCTCACCAAAACAATTGTGATCACAAATTCGCCAAGACGCCGCCTCGTCATGGTGTAGACTATTAGATCGAGTAGGAGAGTGAAGGAGAAGCAGCAGTAGGATCGTCCGTCCACCGTCCTACGTACGACAACCGAGGATGGAGATGAGCCGTGCTACTGTGGATGACATCATCCGCTGCCTCCTGCTCCAGCCTCCAGGAGACGCGGCGTAGCCGCCCGGCGGGGAACAACCGAACAAGCAGGCGCAGCTGGGCCTAGGAGAGGGTGAGATCCGCACTTCCGCAGCCTGTGCGCCGCCACCGAGGACGTGTTCATGCGGATGCGGCAGACCAACCTGTGGACTTGGACACGACGTGCACTAATGTGAACGTCTTGTTAGCTTCTTTACTGCATGGGCCGCGTGGGTGCCTCAAGTGGGCTTTTTCGTGGTGCGTGGCGTACTGGCGTGACGCATTCGGTAAGTTTTTTTCTTTTTTCTTTTACATAAATACAAATACAAATACATATACAATATATAATAGTATATTCGTTCGTGCCGCAGGGTATGCCAGTGCATACCTGGCATACCCTGTGCCTCCGCCACTGATTTCATACAAAATTATACTCCCTCCATCATAAAAAAATCCAAATCTAGTTATGAATCTGAACAACTAATTGATTAGATTCATACCTAGAATTGCACTTTCTCTTTTGGACGGAGGGAGTAATAAAAAGTAGAAACTTAGCTAGGTGACTTCATAAAATTTGCACACAACTTGTTGCATATACCAAAAGGTGTGGCATCAGCTAGGAAGATGTAACACCTCGGCTATTAGCCTTGCATAACTTGACTTGCATAACATGAGCATGAGCATCAAGCATTCATAAACAAGCATTTACAATTGAAACATTGGATTGAAACATCTGCAACATTTGCTTGTTATCGCATGTTTCTTTGAACATATGCAACTTTTCTCATTATTTCATATCTCCATGTGTATATGCATATGATCATGAGTGTATACATGTAGATGGTTGATTTGAGTCACAAAAATATATTGGCAATACTTAGGTTAGCAAATGGAACATAGTTCATGAATGTCATTTCCCATGATCAAGCCTTAAGTCATGTTTCATGTGATTACTTTAAATAGCTCTATGAGTGACTAATACATGAAATGATTGAATGACTATGCAAATTGCTTAAACATGTTTAGAGTATCATTTTGAACAACTTTGATATTCAGGGTTAGGGGTAATTAGGTCATTAAGCCATGATTTGAAGTGTATCATCATTTAAATGTGACATGTTTGACCAAATTTGAACTAGGTGTTAGAGACCTTGAATGGAGGAGATCACTAAAGCATAGTTGTAGTATTTGCTATAAGGAACAACTTTTATTTTTGGGTCATTGACTGATTTAGCTTCTAACATGCTTGAATTGGTCTCACAAGAATCAGTAAAATCAACATTTCAAGACAACAAAATTTTCCTAAGTCATATCGACTGACAGACTGACAGGCCGACATTGGGGGTGATTTTACTCGAATTCGGTTGCGAATTTGAACATGATTCCTTAACGAGAGTTGGAGCTGGTACATAGGGCTATCATTGTTGTTAAGATAGTTTGCGCTTTGGAGCCACGGTTTAGCAGTGACATCAACATGAAAACTGGCTGTCAGGCGCCCCTTTTAGTTTCTGAATCGACTGAATTGATCGACACAGTGGCCGACCAGCATCAGGACTGAGCCACCGCGTGGAGGTCACGTTGGCCGTGCGTCGCCGTTGCCCTGACCGTGTAGGCCACGACACGCCTGAGCCCGGCATTACCTCCCCAGCACCCACCCGCACTCAGCCGCGCCCTCAGTTTCGCATTCCTGGTTCCTCCTTCGCCGTCCACTCGCCCACAGCAGCTGTAGCCTCGGCACCGCAACGCCGCCGTCGTTGTTGACGGCACAAGCCACGCCTAGCCGCTTCTCCATCATAGCAATAGCATCACCGCCTTCCCAGCGACTCCCTACACCAGCCAGTGCCCGTTGTTCAAGCTCGGTAAGCTCTAGCCCCGCGCATAGCCTCGCCGGAGCTTCGCTGCCAACCCCGTCATCGTGGCCACGCCACCACCGTCCACCTTTCGCCACGCTAGTTGATGCGCTAGGTTTCCCATAGACCATAGATGCTTGGCGTAGCGTTTGATTGAGTCGCCGTAGCTTCCACCGGCATCTCATCGTCGACCTGCACCTCCACCCCGCCATTGATGTCGTCGTAGCCACTAGCTCCAATGAGAAGGCCACCCACGTAGCTCAATCGATGCGCCAGGTCACATAGATCACCGTGTGAAGATGTCATCGCCGGCAGGTTCGTCGTCGGTGAGCTCTGGCCACGCCAGTAGAGTAGCGCCGCCTGCTCTGTTCTTGTCTCGATGACATGTGGGGTCCTCTGACCGACGGGTCCCACCGGTCAGCGACTCTGTATTTGAAAGCTAGTTCATTTGATTCCAGATTTTGAATTGTTTTGTGATTTTTATATCTCCAGTTTGGTAGCTTCAAAAATTGTGCAATAAATTGTGTAGTGTTCCTTAGGAAGTTTAGTATTTAGGAAAAATATATTCTTGACACTTACAGTAGAATTTTTGAAAGATTTAAATGAAAGCTTGAAATGTGTTTTTGAATGCATGCAAACTTGTTTATTTTATATCTAGAGTTCCTGTGCTCCAAATATTATGAAATTTTTGTGGTAAGCTAGTCTTAACATATATGAGTTCTGGTAAAAATTTGAGGATCAGTGTATGTGTAGATTTATAGTTATAGATTTTTCTTTTATAAATAGTTAATCCTTGTATGAATTTTTGTAAATTATTTATGAATCCAAAATTCATGAAAATTGTTGGGGGAATCTCAGTACCAAAAGGATGCTAAGAAAAATAGGAAATCTATTGCTTGACACTTTTCACTAGGGTTTTCTATTTATGCTGCTTTAAGCCTTTCTGTCTTGTCATTTTTGTGTAGAATGTTTTACTATATAAAATGGCATGAAACTTTTACAGTAGTCTTTTAGTAACCTTAGTAAAACACTGTAATTTTTTGAGAATTTATGAAGTACATCTGGTATATATTTATTATTTAACCTAAATATCTAAATAAAATAATAAAGGCATTTAAATAAATAGTTTGGGCTTCACCATTATATTGTCTTGAATGTATTTGGTATGCTTAAACTGTTGGTAGACTTTATGTTGTCAAACTTTGAGTGATTACATGAAGTAGAAGTATTGTTACTTTAAAATGCAATTTTAAAAGGATTCCGGACAGATTCTGTAGTTTGATAAGTTGTATAATAGGGATGATGTTTGCTGTAAAAATGGTTAATAACAAAGTTGTAGATAATTTGATAAGCTTTCTAGAAAGTCTAGGATCACTACATTTGGATTAGTAGAACTCTAGTTATGAGTGAAACAAGTAGCTGCTGTTTTGTGATATAGTAGATGTATTGTGGAAGTAGTTAATTAGATAATCGAGAAGAGATATGCACCTACTCAATAAACATGATGCACTTATTAACATATATGCATTCATGATATCTTATGCCATATTCATGCATCTAGGATCGGAGGAAGAAATAACGTTGCTGGAATTCGACGAAGCAGAGGAAGGGGACCAGCCAGAGAATCCTCAAGTCGTAGCTCCCGAAGGCATGGAGCAGAATCCTGAAGAGCTTCTAGAGTGCGCTGACCACTGCCCTACTTCTTTTCTGAAAGGCAAGTCCCGGAGCATTCTAAGTCTCCCAGTATTTTACAAATGATTACTTAAGTACTTCTGATTGATGCATTAGGTTATAAGAGTTGAATGAAACCACTTGATGCATATACATTCCTTGTCCAGATATTACACCTTTAACTGATATAGGTCCAGGATTGAATATATGCTTAGCCATGCTTAGACCGGTAGAAGTCAGGTGATGTCCTGTCACCTGCGAGATATAGGTGGATACCAGAGCACGGTTGGCTATATTTGTCATCGTGGAACAGAACCATGGGGTAAAAGTAAATCAAGACCGGGTGGGATATCGATATAGAAGCAACAAGGTATGGAGGTCTTGAGTGTGGATCTATCCCCATCTGTGTCGATCAAGGACCGTACCATTGTTGGAACTTCTGACAAGATTGAACGCATGCCTATCACTTAGCTGGCCAGATAACTTGTTCCAACCATAAAGCCAAGTAGCTCAACTTAGGCCAGGCCTCATTCTGTTGTGCGCTCCTTGCGGGGGCGATCAAACTGAGCCCAAGGGCAGGCTAGGCCTGAACGTCCTAGCATTTGGTGTCCTCGATTGTGCGGTGCGGTACGAACCCGCGAAATGTATACCTGAGTTGTATCAAAGGTGACCTAAGGCTATCATGGCCGGTAGACCTGGGTTTGTGTTAGGAATAAATTCCCAGCTGGTAGAAATCGATTCGAATCGCCGTCTCTCCCGGATAGTGAGAAACTTGACTAGCTCCAACATCGTAGTAACTGTGTTATGGAACATGATGGTTCGAATGAATATGAAAGTACAATACCTGCTATGGTTACTATTGTATGCTTTTTAAATTGATATACCACATGTTTGGCATAGGATAGTTACTAATCTAGAAATGGATAGTATAATTAAATTGATAAAGGAATCGTAATTATACCACCAAGTCAATTGCCTTTATGCAAAATGTTGTTAAGCTATGTCCACTTATACAGCCTTGCATAATCCTTGGAGTCATTTTATTTCTGGTTCATGACGGGTAAGTCTAGCTGAGTACCTTCTCGTCCTTAGGGTTTTATTTCCCATTGTTGTAGATGGCACTGTGTATCATGGTTATTACAAGAGTTGCTTCTATCCCACCATGGATGAGGAGTAAGCCTTGGGTAGGCTTCTTTATTAACCCCTATCTTTGTTTTTGTGGACCGTGATCCTACTTGGCACTGTATCAAACTATGTTGGAAACTTTATTTTCGAACTTAATTGCTTCCACTTTATCTATCAAACTCGGTTTCTAATAACTTTTATTCGTACTCTGATGATGAAATATATCTATGAACCTTATGTAATATGTGGCATGTATGTTGAATCATGTATGATCTTGGTTGTTGTAAATCGTTTATTGAGACCCGTCGTGGTACTCGACGGACTACCGGGTTTATATGGGTTCAAGTATGACAGTGCGACCGCTTGCGGGATGCCATTGTACTTGTACTCTTATAAATTGGTCGGTTCTACGACAGCTGGCATCAGAGCAAGATTCAACGTTAATTGTCATAAGTGTATTTAAAACAAAAGTTTTTGTTTTCAAAAACCCTTCACTAGCAACTAATAGTTATATAATAGGTATTTGAAATCTAAAGTGTGCCAATGATCACTTTCCTTATGCCCAAATTAAGGACTATTAGGTGGCTATTTAAGTACTAACATGGGGGTTTTTACTTCGTCGTCCATACGGCGTGTTATTGTATGGATGCCATTCACTTGAGTGGTAATGTATGGATCAAATGCCTCTACACCAAGGTAAGATGATGAGTGTATGACCGCAAGATGTGAGCGTGTGGTCGGGGAGAGTTAGCTTTGGTATGGCTATGTATGCATGCTTGCATGTGTATATGGTACATATTTAATTGTGGGTTTAAATTATTGTCGGGTAGATTGATACGGAAGTATATGTATGGGTATACATATATGAAAGTATTTACAATTACATTCTGCATATTTCATTATGGGTTTAGGGCTGAAATGAAATCTTATGCAGGTACACTAACAACGAAACGTGTAGCTCGACTAGTTACGCTATATATGAGAGAACGTATGTATGCCACCGTGTCTACCGTTAGAAACAAATTTTTCCTAAGTTTGTGAGGACGTACGGAATGAGCATGCATCATGATAATTACCATTCACATAATTAAATTGTTCCTCCCTTATAAATTTCTTACTTGGATATGTAACTCTTCTCCATTATAGCCTAGTCTCTCACCAAGTGGTACATGTTAATGGTGCAGATGGCACGCACAAAGCAGACCGCTCGCAAGTCCACCGGAGGCAGAGCTCCTCGCCGTCAGCTTGCTCCACGTACCCGTCAATGCCACATGTTTCTTGGAGAGTTTGGGATGCCTACACTCTTGTGGAGAGTGCTCAGCTATGTAGGTTATCCTGATGGAATGGAGCCCTGCTACTTCTGGGCGAATGAGCAGTTGGAGAAGGGTCTCTTGGTTACTGTGGAGGCCGTTGTTCAGTCCCCGAGGTGATGGTTCTGAGTGGATAGGCTGGTGTTATGAGTCAACTGGCAGGACTGCTGAAGAAACAGCTGACAGGGCAGCCTTTGGGATATTGAGGGATATCATGGATCATTTTCCTTAGGAGCTGGCAACCGCTTTGGTTGGAGTCTTTCCGAGGGGCAACCCCTCCACTGACTCATGGCAGCAGGCAAGAGGACGACCCTTGGAGATTGGTGTAGTAGAAGGGCAGAACAGTGATAACCCTGCCATGAGCGCCATGTTCACAGTGATGAAGGTGTTAGATGGAGTAGAAGGTAGCCTAAGACGTGTGTCTAGTGCTCTTGGTCATGCCCACGAGGACCGACGTTAGCTTCAGAGGGAGCACGACGCCGAGATTGAGAGGCTCAATGTAGAGATGGCTCAGTTAACTCACCAGAGGAATGCAGCCTGGTCCAGAGAAGATGTTCTAAGAGTTCGACAGTTTGAGCTGGAGCAGCAGCTAGCCAATGCGGAAGAATACAACGACAACCTACATGAGGAGGTTCATCAGCTGAATAACTAGCTCCACCCTTATGTTCCGCCTGGAGCCACAGAGATGGATCTAGAGGAGGATGAGGAAGAAGAAGAAGTGGAGCCTAAGGGAGGAGAGGATCCTATCTCTGACCTCGATAGTGATCATGATGAGGATTAGATCGCTTAGTACTTAGTGTAAGGACTAATGTATCACCTTTATTCATGTAATGGACCTATAGTTCGAATTTGGTATTAGTAATCTGACTATCATGTAATATTGTTAATCGCACGACTATCGCACATTTGGTTAAACATCAATGCAATTCCAGTCCTTTATTGGTGATCATGATTTAAATTTGCATGTGATGTGAGCACGATAAGTGGTCAAATTGGTGGTGTCATGTTGCGAGAATGAATTGTTATGCCTCTATTTTATTGTGAATTTGAGAATTTTCTCCAGTAATTTCAGTTTGGCATGATTATGATTCATCTGCAATCTTGTGGCATCAACCAATAATCGCTTATTGTTGCAACTTCACAGATGACGCGCACCCGTGCTGGAGCAGGTGGTAGCTAGGATGGCAATAATGATGACTTGCCACCCCCACCGCTGCCGTCCGCTTAGGAGTTCTTTATCCAGTTGTTGGGAAGCCAAAGGACAATGGAAGAAGCTCTACGCCTCATCACGCAAAACACCGCCCGTGGCCACCCACATCAACCAGGGGCCGAGCCAAATCAGCACAGTACATTCAAGGAATTTCTAGATACGAAGCCTCCAATCTTCAAGGTGGCTGAGGAACCACTGTAGGCTGACGAGTGGCTCAACACCATTGAGCAGAAATTTCATCTGCTGAGGGTCATAGAGCATCTAAAAGCTGAGTATGCTTCTCATCAGCTGCAAGGACCAGCAGGGATCTGGTGGACACATTTCTTGTTGTCTTTGCCTGCTAAAGCACGAGTGACCTGGGAATAGTTTAAGCTAGCTTTTAGGGGACATCATATTCCCTTGGGCCAAATGCGCATGAAAGCCGCTGAATTTATGAGGCTCACTCAAGTAACAAAGACCCTCGTCGAATATATGCACGCATTCAACAACCTGTCTAGATATGCTCCAGGTTTTGTGGATACCAAGGAGAAAAAGATAGAGAGCTTCAAACGGGGTCTGGGTACCAAACTAATGAAGACCATGGCCAATTCAAGGTGTGCCACGTACAAAGAGTTTATTAGTGATGCCTTGACCCAAGAAAACCACAATAACATGCATGCAGTTGCTAAGGGTCGCAAGAGGGCATATGAGGCAGGTGCCTCCGGGTCTTTTCCAGTCAAAAGCGCCTATCATAGCTAGGCCACAATTTCGTCCACCTGCACCCAAGTTTAGGCCTCCACCACCTAAGGCTCAGAATGGCAGACCTCAAAAACCATTCCGTAAGGCATTCACTATTGCCTTACCAAAAGGGACTAGCAGTCAAGGAAGCTCCACAGGACCCTGGGATAATCAACCATGTTTCAACTGCAACCAAATGGGTCATTGGGCTAAAGAGTGCCCCCATCCCAAGAAGAATGGCAACCCAAATCAGAACAATCAGAGGTAGGCTAACGCAAGGGCATGTCCGGGATACGTGCATTATACCGCTGTTGAGGAAGTGCCTGCTGGAGAAGTTGTCACGGCTGGTATGTTTCTCGCCAACAAGCATCCTGCTGTTGTTTTATTTGATTCGGGAGCTTCTCATTCATTTATGAGTCAAGCATTTGCATCTAGACATGATCAAGAAATAATTGAAGTAAGCAAAGGGGGTTATAACATAAGTTCAGCAGGGGGTACTGTTACTACCAAAAAGATAGTCAAAATGTGCTCATCTCTATACAAGGGAGGGAGTACACGACAGATTTGATAATATTGCTCGGGTTATCGATAAGTGTAATATTAGGCATGAATTGGATGAGGGATCATGGTATTCTTATTGACACTAGCACCCATACTATTATGTTGAGAGAACCCACGGGAGGGAATGCTTTTCTAGTACCACTCTCCTGCAATTTTGAACTCCAACATTTAGCTTGTGCTATCCAAACCACCACACTTTGTGATATCCCCGTGGTTTGTGAGTTTCTTGATATATTTCTAGAGGAATTACCAGGTCTACCACCGGATAGGGATGTGGAATTTAAGATTGAGTTAGTGCTAGGTACGGCACCCATATCAAGAAGGCCCTATAGAATGCCACCCAATGAGTTAGCGGAACTTAAGGTTTAATTACAAGATCTATTGGACAAGGGTCTTATCCAACCTAGCTCATCTCCGTGGGGATGTCCAGCCTTGTTTGTGAAAAAGAAGGACAAGTCACTGAGAATGTGTGTAGATTACAGACCACTCAATGTTGTGACCATTAAGAACAAATATCCATTGCCTCGCATCGACATCTTGTTCGATCAGCTAGCGAAGGCAAAGGTATTCTCCAAATTTGACTTGAGATCGGGCTACCATCAGATAAAGATCAGACCAGAGGACATACCTAAAACTACTTTCTCTACTAGGTATGGCTTATACGAGTATTTGGTTATGTCTTTCGGACTAACAAATGCTCCAGCCTACTTCATGTACCTGATGAACTCGGCATTCATGCCCGAACTTGACAAGTTCGTGGTCGTGTTTATCGGTGATATATTGATTTATTCAGAAAATGAGCCAGATCATAAAGAGCATCTGAGGATTGTTTTATCCAGATTAAGGGAGCATAAGCTATATGCGAAATTTAGCAAGTGTGAATTTTGGATGAGCAAAGTACCTTTCTTAGGTCACATCTTATCAAGGGATGGAATCTCTATAGACCCATCAAAAGTACAAGAGGTCATGGATTGGAAAGCCCCAACTTCGGTTCATGAAGTTCAGAGTTTTCTAGGGTTAGCAGGATATTATCGTCGTTTCATTCCAGATTTCTCAAAGATAGCTAAGCCCATGACCAGACTACTTCAGAAGGATGAGAAGTACAAATGGACACTAGAATGTGAAGTAGCTTTTCACACCCTCAGAACTTTGTTGACTACAGCACCTGTGCTCGCACAACCAGACATTAAAAAGCCTTTTGATGTATTTTGTGATGCATCAGGAATAGGTTTGGGGTGTGTGCTTATGCAAGAAGGAAGAGTTATTGCATATGCTTCTCGGCAATTGAGAAAGCATGAAGTTAACTACCCTACACATGATTTGGAACTTGCAGCAGTTGTTCATGCATTAAAGATATGGAGACATTACTTGTTGGGCAATGTATGTCATATCTATACTGACCACAAAAGTCTCAAGTATATCTTTACCCAACTAGAGCTGAACATGAGACAACAAAGATGGTTAGAGCTAATTAATGACTACAATTTAGAAGTGCATTACCATCCGGGTAAAGCTAATGTAGTAGCAGATGCACTTAGTCGAAAGTCTCATTGCAACACCACAGAAGCATTATTAGAAGATGGATTCAACTTGTTACACCCTGCAGTGCTACACAATATCACAATCAACTGTTCACTTGAGAGCAAAATCATAGAGCTACAACAGATGGATGTAGGAATAAGTCACATCAAGAGAAAAATGCAAGAGCAAGAGACCAAGCATTTCAGATTAGACAAAAGAGGTGTTTTATGGTTTGAGGAGCGACTTGTGGTACCAAAAGACCGTGAGCTAAGGAATCAAATTTTAGATGAAGCTCACTCGTCCAAATTGTCTATCCATCTAGGTAGTAGTAAGATGTACCAAGATTTGAAAACCCATTTTTGGTGGACTAAGATGAAGAAAGAGATCGCAGCCTATGTCGCTAGGTGCGACACTGCAGCAGGGTAAAAGCTGTTCATATGAAATATGCCGGATTACTTTAGCCATTACCTATTCCAGGTTGGAAATGGGAAGAAATCAGTATGGACTTTATCACAGGCCTTCCAATGACACCACAAGGTCATGATTCAATATGGGTCATTGTAGATTGTCTCACCAAGTCAGCACATTTTGTACCAGTTCACACAATATATCACATGGGGAAGTACGCTGAGATGTATGTTTCTCATATCGTGAGACTACATGGGGTGCCCCAGACTATAATCTTAGATCGAGGACCACAGTTCATAGCTCATTTCTGGGAGCACTTACACCAGGCTTTGGGAACCAAATTGATCAAAAGTTCGGCATACCATCCACAAACTTCAAGACAGACGGAGAGAGTAAACCAAATCCTAGAAGATTTGCTTAGAGCTTGTGTTATATCTTCAAAAGGTTCATGGGAGAAATGGTTACCTTTAGCTGAGTTCTCCTATAACAATAGTTATCAAGCGAGTATCAAAATGGCTCCATTTGAAGCATTATATGGCAGAAAATGTAGAACTCCATTGAACTAGATTGAGCCTGGTGAAAGGAGATACTTTGGTGTTAACTTTGTCAATGAAGCCAGAGAGCAAGTACGTATCATCCAACAACATATGAAGGCAGCTCAATCAAGACAAAAGAGTTATGCCGACAGAAGAAGAAGACCACTGACTTTTGAAGTGGGTGACTATGTATACTTGAAAGTATCACCCATGAAAGGTGTGAAGAGATTTGGGATGAAAAAGAAGCTTTCACCAAGATATGTAGGGCCATACAAGATTTTGGAACGGAAAGGAAATGTTGCGTATAAATTACAACTTCCACCAGAGATGAGTGCAATATTTGATGTATTCCATGTTTCTCAGTTGAAGAAATGTCTTCGAGTATCGGAAGAAGCTATTGCACCCACCAACGTGCAGCTTCAATCAGATTTGACCTATGAGGAAAAGCCAATTCGAGTATTAGAGGATATGGAGAGAGTAACCCGGAGTAAGATTATTAAGTTCTATAAGGTGGTGTGGAACAATCATAGTGAACAGGATGCTACATGGGAAAGAGAAGATTATTTACGAGAAGTTTATCCCACCTTTTTCTAAGAATGGTAGGTCTTGCAAATCTCAGGACGAGATTTTTATAAGGGGGAGGGGCTGTAACACCTCGGGTGTTAGCCTTGCATAACTTGACTTGCATAACATGAGCATGAGCATCAAGCATTCATAAACAAGCATTTACAATTGAAACATTGGATTGAAACATCTGCAACATTTGCTTGTTATCGCATGTTTCTTTGAACATATGCAACTTTTCTCATTATTTCATATCTCCATGTGTATATGCATATGATCATGAGTGTATACATGTAGATGGTTGATTTGAGTCACAAAAATATATTGGCAATACTTAGGTTAGCAAATGGAACATAGTTCATGAATGTCATTTCCCATGATCAAGCCTTAAGTCATGTTTCATGTGATTACTTTAAATAGCTCTATGAGTGACTAATACATGAAATGATTGAATGACTTTGCAAATTGCTTAAACATGTTTAGAGTATCATTTTGAACAACTTTGATATTCAGGGTTAGGGGTAATTAGGTCATTAAGCCATGATTTGAAGTGTATCATCATTTAAATGTGACATGTTTGACCAAATTTGAACTAGGTGTTAGAGACCTTGCATGGAGGAGATCACTAAAGCAAAGTTGTAGTATTTGCTATAAGGAACAACTTTTATTTTTGGGTCATTGACTAATTTAGCTTCTAACATGCTTGAATTAGTCTCACAAGAATCAGTAAAATCAACATTTCAAGACTTAACAAAATTTTTCTAAGTCATATCGACTGACAGGCCGACATTGGGGGTGATTTTACTCGAATTCGGTTGTGAATTTGAACATGATTCCTTAATGAGAGTTGGAGCTGGTACATAGGGCTATCATTGTTGTTAAGATAGTTTGCGCTTTGGAGCCACAATTTAGCAGTGACATCAACAAGAAAACCGGGTGTCAGGTGCCCCTTTCAGATTCTGAATTGACTGAATCGATTGACATAGTGGCCGACCGACATCAGGACTGAGCCGCCATGTGGAGGTCACGTTGGCCGCGCATCACCGTTGCCCTGATCGCGTAGGCCACGACGCGCCTGAGCCCAGCATTACCTCCCCAGCACCCGCCCGCACTCAGCCGCGCCCTCAGTTTCGCATTCCCGGCTCCTCCTTCGCCGTCCACTCGCCCGTAGTAGCTGCAGCCTCGGCACCGCAATGCCGCCGTCGTCGTTGATGGCACAAGCCGCGCCTAGCCGCTTCTCCATCATAGCAACAACATCACTGCCTTCCCAGCGACTCCCTGCGCCAGCCAGTGCCTGCTGTTCAAGCTCGGTAAGCTCCAGCCCCACGCACAGCCTTGCCGGAGCTCCGCCGCCAACCCCGTCGTCGTGGCCACACCGCCACCGTCCACCTCTCACCACGCTAGTTGATGCGCTAGGTTTTTCGTAGCCCATAGATGCTCGGTGTAGTGTTTGATTGAGTCGCCGTAGCTTCCACCGGCGTCTCACCGTCAACTCGCACCTCTACCTCGCCATTGACATCACTGTAGCCACTAGCTCCAACGAGAAGGCCACCCACGTAGCTCAATCGATGCGCTAGGTCACATAGATCACCGTGTGAAGATGTCACCGCCGGCAGGTTCACCGTCGGTGAGCTCTGGCCACGCCAGTAGAGTAGCGCCACCTGCTCTGTTCTTGTCTCGATGACATGTGGGGTCCTCTGACCAACGGGTCCCACCGGTCAGCGACTCTGTATTTGAAAGCTAGTTCATTTGATTCCAGATTTTGAATTGTTTTGTGATTTTTATATCTCTAGTTTGGTAGCTTCAAAAATTGTGAAATAAATTGTGTAGTGTTCCTTAGGAAGTGTAGTATTTAGGAAAAATATATTCTTGACACTTACAGTAGAATTTTTGAAAGATTTAAATGGAAGTTTGAAATATGTTTTTGAATGCATGCAAACTTGTTTATTTTATATCTAGAGTTCCTGTGCTCTAAATATTATGAAATTTTTGTGGTAAGCTAGTCTTAACATATATGAGCTCTGGTAAAAATTTGAGGATTAGTGCATGTTTAGATTTATAGTTATAGATTTTTCTTTTATAAATAGTTAATCCTTGTATGAATTTTTTGTAAATTATTTATGAATCCAAAATTCATGAAAATTGTTGGGGGTAATCTCAGTACCAAAAGGATGCTAAGAAAAATAGGAAATCTATTGCTTGACACTTTTCACTAGGGTTTTCTATTTATGCTGCTTTAAGCCTTTCTGTCTTGTCATTTTTGTATAGAATGTTTTACTATATAAAATGACATGAAACTTTTACAGTAGTCTTTTAGTAACCTTAGTAAAGCACTGTAAATTTTTTAGAATTTATGAAGTACATCTGTTATATATTTATTATTTAACCTAAATATCTAAATAAAATAATAAAGGCATTTAAATAAATAGTTTGGGCTTCACCATTATATTGTCTTGAATGTATTTGGTATGCTTAAACTGTTGGTAGGCTTTATGTTGTCAAACTTTGAGTGATTATATGAAGTAGAAGTATTGTTACTTTAAAATGCAATTTTAAAAGGATTCCGAACAGATTCTGTAGTTTGATAAGTTGCATAATAGGGATGATGTTTGCTGTAAAAATGGTTAATAACAAAGTTGTAGATAATTTGATAAGCTTTCTAGAAAGTCTAGGATCACTACATTTGGATTAGTAGAACTCTAGTTATGAGTGAAACAAGTAGCTGCTGTTTTGTGATATAGTAGATGCATTGTGGAAGTAGTTAATTAGATAATCGAGAAGAGATATGCACCTACTCAATAAACATGATGCACTTGTTAACATATATGCATTCATGATATCTTATGTTATATTCATGCATCTAGGATCGGAGGCAGAAATAACGTTGCTGGAATTCGACGAAGCAGAGGAAGGGGACCAGCTGGAGAATCCTCAAGTCGCAGCTCCCGAAGGCATGGAGCAGAATCCCGAAGAGCTTCCGGAGTGCCCTAACCACCGCCCTACTTCTTTTCTGAAAGGCAAGCCTCAGAGCATTCTAAGTCTCCTAGTATTTTACAAATGATTACTTAAGTACTTCTGATTGATGCATTAGGTTATAAGAGTTGAATGGAACCACTGGATGCATATACATTCCTTGTCCAGATATTACACCTTTAACCGGTATAGGTCCAGGATTGAATATATTCTTAGCCATGCTTAGACCGGTAGAAGTCGGGTGATGTCCTGTCACCTACGAGATATAGGTGGATACCAGAGCATGGTTGGCTATATTTGCTATCGTAGAACAAAACCATGGGGTAAAAGTAAATTGAGACCGGGCGGGATATCGATAGAGAAGCAACAAGGCATGGAGGTCTTGGGTGTGGATCTATCCCCTTCTGTGTTGATCAAGGACCATACCATTGTTGGAACTTCTGACAAGATTGAACACATGCCTATCACTTAGCTGGCCGAATAACTCGTTCCGACCACAAAGCCAAGTAGCTCAAGTCAGGTCGGGCCTAATTCTGTTGTGCGCTCCTTACGGGGGCGATCAAACTGAGCCCAAGGGCAGGCTAGGCCTGAATGTCCTGGCATTTGGTGTCCTCAATTGTGCGGCGCGGTACGAACCCACGAAATATATACCTGAGTTGTACCAAAGGTGACCTAAGGCTATCATAGCTGGTGGACCTGGGTTTGTGTTCGGAATAAATTTCCAGCTGGTTGAAATTGATTCGAATCGCCGTCTCTCCTGGATAGTGAGAAACTTGACTAGCTCCAACATTGTAGTAACTATGTTATGGAACATGATGGTTTGAATGAATATGGAAGTACAATACCTGCTATGGTTACTATTGTATGCTTTTAAATTGATATACCACATGTTTGGCACAGGATAGTTGCTAATCTAGAAATTGATAGTATAATTAAATTGATAAAGGAATCGTAATTATACCATCAAGTCAATTGCCTTTATGCAAAATGTTGTCAAGCTATGTCCACTTATACAGCCTTGCATAATCCTTGGAGTCATTTTATTTCTGGTTCATGACGGGTAAGTCTAGCTGAGTACCTTCTCGTACTCAGGGTTTTATTTCCCATTGTTGTAGATGGCACTGTGTATCATGGTTATTGCAAGAGTTGCTTCTATCCCGCTGTGGATAAGGAGTAAGCCTTGGGCAGGCTTCTTTATTAACCCCTATCTTTGCTTTTGTGGACCGTGATCCTACTTGGCACTGTATCAAACTATGTTGGAAACTTTATTTTCGAACTTAATTGCTTCCACTTTATCTATCAAACTTGATTTGTAATAACTTTTATTCATACTCTGATGATGAAATATATCTGTGAACTTTATGTAATATATGGCATATATGTTGAATCATGTATGATCTTGGTTGTTGTAAATCGTTTATCGAGACCCGTCGTGGTACTCGACGGACTACCGGGTTTATATGGGTTCAAGTATGACAGTGCGACCGCTTGCAGGCTACCATTGTACTTGTACTCTTATAAATTGGTCGGTTCTGCAATAGAAGACAGCTATGAAAGATGCAGCTTGGCATAGGTAATGGATTTTTCTTCTTTGTGCTAGGAGGCTGATGGAACTTGGTAACCTAAATAACCTCAACAAAAAGGTATTATTTGGAATAGAGAAAATAGAATAAGTGGATATGGCATGGAATCTTTATATAATAATGGTGTAATGCAAAGTGCCGATGACATAGGCCAAAACAAATGGGTCATTATAGTTTGCTTAGATTTGAATTATATGCATTAAGAAGCAGGTATATTAGTGACATGAAGAAGAGTGAAGGTATTAAATCACTGCAGACGTCTCACTATCTACAGGTACATTACTTACTAGAATATAAAAAAATGGATTAAGTCCACTTTTGGCTCCTCAACTATTGTATTGGTCTAATTTTAACCCTCAATTATAAAACCGTCTAGTATCGATACCCCAACTGTCAAAACCATTCACTTTTAGCACCTAGGCGGGGCAAGGCTGTTTTAATCGACGTTGAGCGGTTTTGATGAGCCAGCATCTAGTAGGAAAACGCTAGGCAAGCAGTGCCACTGCACCAGGCAACAGCAACACAGCACATCCACTCATCATCGACTCATCATGCAAACACCCCCAGCCACGGGCGGCTGCGCTCGCTCCACTATCCTGCCCCCCCACGCACAACACAAGCAACAGCAGCCCCGATGGCCACCGCCGCCACGTCCTCCACCATAGCTTGCTTCCTCTTCCCGCTCCCACTGCCACACCGCCCACATCATTTCCTCAGGGACCTCGCGCGCGCCACGGCCACCAAGCCCACGCCTGCCTCCACCTCCTCGCTCGCCCTCCCCTCACCGTGGTCGTGGACGTGGTTACGGTGGCACCGCGAGCTAGTCCCCACCGAGGCCATGGGGTGGTTGCTATCGTCGACCGCGGGCTCCCTCATCGTGGTGCTCGCCTTCGCGTCGCTGGTCCTCGGCGACGTCGGCGCAGCATCCATGTTCGTGGTCTCCATGCCCCGGAAGCTGCAAGCGGATGAGCTCGCCACCATGCACCTCTTATAGGAGAACACGCCCTCCGTCGTCTACATCACCAACCTTGCCATCTGGTGGGCCTCCCCATCCCTATCCCAAGGCTCGTTCACCATGGATGCAGCACCTTGCTCGTGCTTGCTTGATAGCAGCATGCGTCTCAATCACGCACGCTCGCTGGCCATGGCACGATCGCCTGCTCGTCCGGTGGCCCCCGCTCGTGAGCCGGATGGGGTCGTGGTGCCTTCACCGCTGAGCATCGAGGCGTAGGAGTTGTCGGGGGCCGGCGAGCCTAGAAGCGATAGCCGCGTGAGCGCAAAGCAGTGGGGGCATGCTCGCCCGCCTAACAGCAGTGCAGCAGCTATGCTCGCCGGCCATGGCGCAGCCGCCTGCTCGTCCGGTGGTGGAGCAGTGCGCACGTGGGAACCCGATGATGGCACGACTGGAGCTGCGCCTCACTATCTCATCCCTGTCGATGCCTATGGCCCCGATGGCCTGATCACCCCATCCGCCATCGTCCCCTAGCTTCGGCCACCTCGTCTATCACTAGGGCGGACCTCCCGCGCCCACAATGGGGCCAAGCTTGCCTGTCTGAATGCTGCTGGAGTCAGAGGAAGGAGAGGGAGGGAATGAGTGGGTGACACGTGGGCCCCACATGTCGCTGAGATGCAGGCCAGCGTCCTACATGGGCGGTCAACGCCAGTGTGGCGTGGTCAAAACTGCCCAACGTCGGTCAAAACAGCCTTGCCCCCGTCCAGGTGCTAAAAGTGAACGGTTTTGACAGTTGGGGTACCGGTACTAGATGGTTTTATAGCTGAGGGTTAAAATTAGACCAACACAATAGTTGAAGGGCCAAAAGTAGACTTAATCCTAAAAAAATAGGCAAAATGTCCTAATGAACACTGAAAGTGGAGGTCGTTTGCTGTCGGACACCTAAAATGGAGCCATTTGCTGGAAGACACTATCGTTGCTGACAACTATGCTAATGGACATTACACCTCTTATTTTATTCATTTCCACTGGTTGAGGAGAGAGGAAGGTGGAGAAATGTCATTCGTTCCCTGCCTCTTTCTTCTTCCTCACTTCCTTTCTTTTTTTCGCTCCTTCATCTCTAGGCGAGCACGGCGGCGGCCTCGAGCGAGTGTGCGGTGGCGTCCTTGGGTGTAACACCCCTGGTGTTACGAGCTTGCTTAGCACTGAGATTTAGGTCCAAGAGGGATTAGCCTAACAAGTTTTCGGGTTTTTAAAGTTATACCGCACGTGAAATGATAAGTGAATCCTATGTGACTCACTTTTGTGGACTCAAATAAATATCCAAGTTAACTTACTTGGTGCATAAAAGTGCTAATGAAAATCCTAACGAGAAACATGGTATAAGTCGTTTTAATTGTTCGACAGAAAAAACAATTTCTACGATCAAAAATAAAACATAACTTGTATTAAGCACTTAAATAAAAATTGAAGTACAAGTTTAGTAGATGGAAATGCAACTTTAACTTTTGGAACATAAATATTGTTAACTAGTGTTTGGGAGCTCAAAAAATTAAATTTGAAATTTAAATAGAACTTTTCGTTGAATCAGCAAGAAGTCGAAACTATAGTTAAAGTGTCATTTTTGGCGAATTATATTGAGCGAAATAATTAAAGAGTCCTTACATGTTTTGCTCCTATGGGTTAGTATAAGGTATGGACTATTGTGTGAAATACTTGTTGGTTGAAGTTAATAAGGTTTAGACATTTTAAAAATTATGGCAAAAGTGTTAATGGATGTTTAGTTTGAGCTGAACTTTTTACTTTCTAAGACTAGATAGAAGAAGACAATGTCGTTTTGGCATTCAAATCCTAATTGAATTATTTAAACACTAGCTTTATGTTTTAGTATTGTTGATTGCCTCTAAGTGAGCTCTTGAGCTTGGTATAGGTCATAGTGGTGTTGGATGTTAAATTGCCCTCTTAAAAATGGCTCAAACGTCGTTAAAACATGCGAAATCATGTTGTGGGCGCTCGGTTCGCGAACCGGCGTTCAACGCGACGATCCTATCTTGGCGTCTCTCCATCTTTCTCTTAGGCAATCCTCAGGTCGTAAGCATTGTTTCTCTAGTTAGCTGTTAGCACCAGCTACAGGTTAGTGGAATTGGTTGAGTCGTAGTTGAGATGCTAAGTAGTTTTGGCTCGCTTTAAAAATCGTGCTTGGCACCATTTCGGCCACTGGCCCCGTGGGCATGGTCACCTGTGTGCATGCGCTGCTGGTGTCGAACGCAGGCCATGGTGAGGCTATTGCCACTGGCTAGCTCGTGTGCTCGGTCGGTGCCACGCGACGCCCTTGGCCTCGTGTTGGCCGTCCCGGCTGGCTATGGCTTGGCCCCGCTATCACTGTGTGCGCGTGCCACCCTCTAGTTGCCGAGCCATGCGTGGGGATGAGACAAGGCTACGGCTACCATCGCCTTGCCATCGTGGCGCTCGCTTCACCCCTCATTTCACCTACCGCGTCATGGCTCTGGGCAGGTGCCAAAGGCCGCCGCGTCTAGGCCAATGCCCTCGATCACAGGGGCGACAGTGATGTCCCTCTGTCGCGCTTGTCCCCGCTAGCCGACACCGGTGCAACTTACTTGGGTCCGACCGCTCTAATTCAAGCGCTTCGCACCAAGCCTCTAGGTCTTGTCGTTTGTGCGCACGTGGTCGTACTGCTGCTGTCAATCGAGGTCACCTCATCTTAATCCGCTCGGGCTCACTCGTGTGACCTCCCCACGGCCACACCATGTGTAGAGCCATCGTTCCTTCCTCTTCCTAACCACCAACTCAGGCTTCACAGCGCAATTCCCCGCATCAGTGGGTGGCATAGGTAGTCAGCTAGGTGCCCTATTTTCCTCAAGCTCGTCCGATCACTACCAACCAACAATTTGGCATTTTGCTCATCGCTGGTCATGGGCGTCGCCGAATTGGTAGGTTGGAGGTAAGGCATGTAGGAGTGGTAGCAGTTCGATTGCTCATAACCCTAAGGTTGCATTGACTCCCTCCATCCGGTGCTCGTGCTACTTTGGCTAGGGTGCTCGTTGCCGAAGTGTGGACACGTCGGTGCCACGCTCGGAGTGCCGCCGCACGGTGCGGGTGCACGTGGCCAGACCACCATAGCGCTCCCCTGCTTCAACTATTAGTGGGGCGTGCACCACAGTGAGTCATTGATGCTTATCCACCACTTCTACTCTGACGATCGTACGTAGGTTCGTTGGAACAGTCGCGCTATCGCCGTGAATAGTCGCTCGCCGTTATAGCCCGCGACAGTGCGCCTCCGAGTCCCTAACCGCCACCCACCCTTACGCGTTTAGCTGTAGATAGTGGTCGGCCCCTTACCCCCGTTGTAGCACGCCTAGGTTGCTCGACGTAACCGCTTTATACCGTCGATCGCCGCGCCGGCACGCGCGGGGATCCCTAGGGACCTCCCTGTGGTAAACATGAAAATATCTGAGGACATAGTTGCAAGATTACTAACGGTAGGAATAGTGCTCATAGTAGTCATGTTATTATCTATAAGCACGGGGCTTTTTTGCAAAGCCGCCGTCACGTGCGGGCACCCCAGCCTTGGGCCGTGCTGGGCCACCGTGACACGCTGGGCTGCTAGGCCTGAGGGGGTTGCTGTCGGCCCTTTTTTTTTCTAATGCATTTTTAATTTAGTTTCTAAGGTAAACTTGTAAATTCAGTATAAAAATTTGTAGCTCACCAAAAATTGTGAAACTAATTTTGTTAGGTTTCTAAAATCATGATCTATCTGCTAGTATATTTTCTTCACATAGATTTATAATATTTTCAGGAGTTATCTAATTAATTTGAGATGCTTAATATTGTAAGATATAAAGTTGTTAGGAATTGTTGTGATAAATTGGTGATAGTATTGGCTCTGAAACTTTCACAGTAAATTCCTAACATTGTTAGGTGCTTACTATAATTTTTGTAGCTCTATAATAATTAGTTTGCTAGGGTAGCTAAATGAGCCCTAGTTCAAAAATATATGTTTAATCGATAAAATATCGAAACACCTTGGAATTTTAGAACTAAAATATTTTTCTAGAGGCGAAGCCTTACTTGACGACGTGGATACATATACTAGTACGTTAGTCATTAAAGCTAGCTTGTTAGCTTGTGGAGCGTAATCGTATTTCTAAGAGTTTCGATTGCCGTTGATTATTTACGTATCTGCGTTGCATCCACGTATATCATAGTAGGAACAACGATGGATCATGGAGATGATCGGAGTAGCGGAAAAGATGGTGCCTTGATGATCATGTCGCTATGATAGAATGCTAACTTTTAGTTATATATTACCCAGACAAGCCCCGGTGCATAACCTCTAATATTCTGCACGTTATTTTATGCTTGTGCATTAAGTTTTAAGGAGTTGAATGAAACCACTTGCACACACACACACACACACACACACACACTAGTAGGACGCATAGGATATATATATATATATATATATAGATATATATATATATATATAGATATATATATATATATCCTATGCGTCCTACTAGTATGTCAGGATCGTGTAGATTGCTATGCTATAGGATCTGGTAAAAGTCGAGTGATTACCCGCCACTCGCGAGAGCTAGGAAAGATATTATTGTTGTTATTATATTACTATCACATGGAATATATATGAATGATAATTGGAGACCGGGCGGAATGGTACTTTGGATCTGGACTTGGTTAGGAATTCGAGCGAGGCTCGGATTGCACTTGTTCCGCCTGTATCGATTGAGAACCGTCTATTGCTGTGGATGGTAATCAAGTCACAGACTTATTATCCTGAACACATACTTGCTTATGGGAGCGAGAAGGTTCGTTACGCTCTTATCGTGGATTCTGGCTCTTTCTGGACCAACAGATTGGAGGTGGGAAAATGTGAAGGTCTAAGCACCATACTGAGACTGGATCTTAAGTGTGGGGGCTTGGAGTCCAAGTTTGACGGGGACCTGGACCCCTTAACAAGAGTGGAATGGGTTGGTCTTGTTTGTGCCTAGGGTACAAACAGGACGTGTGTTTTGGGGTATCCAGCTAGGATACATTGATTTATGAATCGTCGTTTCTGCGAGACGGTACGACTTGGCTATGGTTTAGCACCGTAGTAAGAACTGGAATATGAAAGATGATAAAATAGTTCTGATTGCTTACCACCTGCATGAGAGTAGCATAGGAGCTTACATAGACTGGATAGTTAATGAACTAATGATGACTGCTAATAAAATTTAATATAAGAACGCACATTTAGTAATCCTTCCGCAGATGCAATAGCCCATAAGTCAAATAAGCCTTGTATATCCTTGAAGTCTTTTATTTTTCTCATGTCGAATAAGTCTTGCCTTCCCCCTGTTGTAGGTGATCGAAGAATACTTAGAGCTGACTCATATGTGTGGAAACCTCCTGGTGGGCTCAAAGATGATTCCTTTCACGCTATAACCATAGTGTTTATTATAACCATTACTAAAAGTTTTTATAAAAAAAACGTAAAATCTGTTAGCATCTCTCGTATATAAATGTCCACTATGTTATTGCTCCACTATGTTATTAAATTAATCTTTGTTTCCTCTATAACTCTGATGGCATTGTTATATTCCGCTGTTATAATAAATTGATGTAATATTTTGTACTATAATAAATTGACGTAAGAAATGACTTAAGAATGGTGTAAGTTTTATTCTCTCATTTATGATCCTGATAGAAAAATATGAATTTTTGAATTCTCTCTTTGAGTGTGCTCGACAAAATTGCGTAGTTTAGTGTCATCTCTTAAGTACTTAGGAAGAGTACTATTATGAAATATTAGATTAGGCGGTTTCACCGCTTACGACGACGACGAGGCGGCTGACAGCGGTGTGGCCACGGGCGAGCGCGCGACGAATGGAACACGTGGCCGCCATGGACCCCTACTGTGTTCTACCATCGAATGCAACAGCACTGCCGCCGGCCAAATTAATTCTCCCACCCTGCTCCATCTCCCTGCAATTCCTCTCGTCCACAGATACATCATGATTCATGAACCCCTGTGATTTCCTATCCGGAACATGTTGAGCATCTCGTGTCCCTCTGGTGTGGCCGGGCCCAGCACTGCGTGTCCCTCCGGAGAAGCCCCGCCGCCGGCACGCCCCCACGCGGCCAGAACTGTCTGCTGGAGCCACCCTGCCTGCTCGCGACGCCACACAGGAAAAAAAAAAGGGAGAAGAAAGAGTCAGGGTAAGAATGACATTTGCCCACCTTCCACTCTTCTCAACCGGTGGAAATAAATAAAATAAAGGACGCGGTGTCCGGTAGCATAATTGTCAGCAACTGTAGTGTCTTCCAGCAAATGGCTCCATTTTAGGTGTCCGCCACGAAACGACCTCCACTTTCAATATCCGCTAGCAAATTTTGCCTAAAAATACGAGCATCCGAGCTAAGTCAAGATTTAAATCCAAATGAATATATATGTTTCACCATAAGAATACTAACCAATTGAGCTACACGCTCAATACACAAATAGAGTGAAGGTATGGTACATTGAAGAAATTTATCACAGTGATAAAACCATACAATGATATATAGCACGCTTAAATATATTCTTGCCGTGCAATTTCGTGGCCCGGCCCTCTAGTTCGAGTGTAAACTGACATGTTTCTACACCAATAGAGCCTCTCCGTTCTTTTTATGTCTTTGTCATGACCGTCAAATAATCAATATAACTTTCTTGAACGAAAAATCAACTAATATCTCCATGCATGTCATTATTCTCCATTTCTCCTGTGCCTGCATGTCACTTTATTACATGACAAAAGATCAGAAGCGAGCATGCATGGGCGTTTGCTGCTGGAGCATGAGCCAGCAGGGGACCGTTGAGTAACACTGAAAGTATCCTAGCCTTTGTGCCCAAAAGCTACAAAGCATCCGCGCCCTGCAGGACCAGAACGATTCCGTTTGTGTTGCGTGGGTTCTGGTCGCAGCTTGTCGATCGGCGCAAAAGTTAATGTGCACTGTATACTTCATCCTGCGGCGATACGAAAAGAGAGGCAGGGCCGAATCAGTACACACACCCGTGTCACATACTAGCTGGATTTGTACAGCATCCATCAGACCATCAACTGCGGAAACAATGATGCGCTTTAGGGGGGTGTTTGGACTAGGGAGCTAATAATTAACCTATGTTTTTTAATACCAATTAGAAAGCTTAAATATAGGCTACTAGGCTAATAAGAGCTAATTGATGGTTAGAATCCATGTTTGATCAAACTAGTCAAACTAGCTCATGTTTGATTAGATTTATAATAAATAGTATTAGTATTTATATCTCCAAATAAATTTATTATGAAAATATATTCTATAACAAATTTAGTAGTACTTATTTTGTATCATAAATGTTAGTATATTTTTATATATATTTAATCGAAGTTCAAACTGTTTGACTTTTCAAAAATATATTTTATTAAGCCCTGTATGTTTGGATCTTGGCTAATAGGTGTATACATCCATAGTAATGAACTATTAGCCCTTGTTAACGTATTGTGCTTGACAATGGATTAACAACTAGCCAAGGGTTTGACTAAAAAATAGTATATAGATTAGCCTTCCTATTTGGAAGAACTAGTGCTAATCTGTAACTACTAACTGTTAGCCCATGGGATCAAATTAAATAGACTTGAACTATACTCGGTATGTACGGGGTCTTAAGTCCGGTTTGGTAGAGCTCTACTTCTTGATTCTCTGGTATAATGGTTCCAGTTGTGTTCTAACTATTTAGTAGAGTTTCACATAATCCTGTCGGGTACCTTAGAATGGGGTACCCCAAGCAAAACATCAAATGGGTTGCCCCAGTCCCATCTAAAAAATAACGATGATAAAAGCAAAAAGGTAAGTCGTGGGCCCCTCCCCATCGCGACCAGGCCCACTGGGTCCTCCTCCTCCTCCTCGCCTCAAGCCCCGAGAAGGAGGTCTCGACATCCTGGCGAGGCTCCCCAGGGAAGGCTTCGGCAGGGAACGCCGCCTCCGCCTCGCCTGAGGCTCTCCACAGAAGGCCTCGGCAGGAGGCGCGTTCTCCGTATCGCGCGAGGCCTCTCGCGCGAAGCCTCAGCAAGGAGCCTGATCCCCGTCTCGCGCGAGGCCCCATTCTCCGTGTCGCTCGAGGCCGGCTCGCCCGCGGTCCGTCGCCCCCCGCCTCGGCCGACCCTCCCGACAGCCGGTCACGTCCCATTAATGCTTTCAACCACCCCCGTGATCTCAGCCGGACAGCGGCTCAACGTCACAGAAAGACCGACGCGACCCGAAGTCGCATCAGCACCATACCGGCCAGGACAGGGCACGGCGGGGATTACCGGCCACTGTGTCCAAACACTGTGACCACGATCAGCCGCCGTCAGCGCCTGGGACAGGATATGGCGGGGGTTACTGGCCACTGTGTCCTACCACTGTGTCCACGATCAGCCGCCCGCTCAAGGCCTCGGCGCTGTACACCAAGGCCTCGGCACTGTACATCAGGGCCTCGGCAATATTGGGGTCCGCGCCTGCCGAGACCCCCCACCGCAGTACCAGCCTCGGCCCCGACCAAGTTTTGGCCTCGTGCATAGTCCGTCCCCAGCGGCTTATGGTCGCCGCCACGTCCACTCCGAGGCATTCCTGGGGCTCCCACGACGCACAGGATCTGATGGGACGACCACGCCGTCCCAGTACTCCAAGGATGGGCCACTCCGACGACCACGCCGCCACAGGAACAGGCCACAGGGCTTGGACATGCCATCCCTGGCGGCACGACGCCGCATAGTAATACATGTACTGCCCTTGTCCCCCCTTCAACTATAAAAGGAGAGGACTTGGGCCACTTAGAGGGGAGGCCTGGAGAACACACACACACACGCACACCTTCCAGCCGCTTGAGAGCAACGTCTCAGACGGCCCCACGACACCCTGCCGAGACCTGGGACAAGTTCCCTCTCTCCCTTAGCTTGTAACCCCCTACTACGAGCACTTCGGTGCAAGGAATACAAGTTCTATCCCTCAGACTGGATGTAGGGCGCCGATTGCCTGAACCAGTATAAACCTTGTGTCTCTTTGCATCACCATCCGGAATCGGGAGCACGCAGAACAAATTCACTAGTCGGTTGAGGACCCCCCGGTCCAAAACGCCGACAGTTGGCGCGCCAGGTAGGGGAGGTCTGCGTGTCAGTTTTGTCATCCCAGCAGGTTCCGGATGGCAGACCTCGTGCGACCATTGCGTCTTGGCACCGTAGTTTGGTTCGGGAGCCTAGAGTTCATGTCTCTAGGGCATGAGTACGACATGGTACTCCTCGCTCCTCGAGCCCCACCGCCCGACGATGAAGTTACGCACCGCAGTACCCAGGCGCAGGCGGCGCCCGGGCGGCCGCTCTCGCCACGCTCGCCAGGCACGACACGAGCAAGACCACCCCGACGCTACGTGAACCCGGGGCGGCACGCCACTCCCCGCCGATATCCTACGACCAGCTGTTGGTACGGGGTCCCTAGCTAGGGGACCTGTCTGGCCTGAGCTTGGACAAAGGGAAATCGCCGGTGGCTCGCGGTGATGCCCAGTCGTCAAGCTCCGCTCCACCACTCCCTGAAGAACCGACCCCGGTGGAGCAGAATCTGGCAACGACATCATCCCCATACCCCTTTGGGTTGAAAAATGCCGCCGCTTCTTACACCTACGCATACGCTGCTGCTCGTGAGGGTCCCTCAGAACGCTACCAGCGCTTCGGTCTCGACCTAAGCACCCACGCTGACTCCTCGGATGAGGACGAGGCATGGCCCAGAGTGGATTTCTCTGGGCTCCATGACCCTGGGACTTTGCGCCAGTTCTTGGCCGCAAGCGACTACTGCTTCGGTTACTCTGACTCCGACGACGAAGGCACTTACGACCCCACTCGTGAGTGTTTTCACGTCGGGCTCGGGATGCCGAGGGCAAGCGAAGAGGATGAGGGGGCAGGTAGCCGCTCCCCACTTCGTCCAGGGGTGGGCGCCGTCACGCCCCCACGCAATGCCCTGCCGACCGCATGAAATGAGAACGTTGCTCTTGCACGACCTCAGCGCCCAGACCTAGAGCAACTCCGTGAGCTCCAGGCCAAGGTCGAGCAAGACCAACTCCTTCTGCAGCAGCTTCGAGACTCTCTCGAACAGGAATAGCGAGGACCGCAGCGAAGGTGGGGGAGCCCGACGAAGAGCTCACGATGTGTATCACCGCATCCATGACGACGAAGGGAGCGAGCAACCCCCAGTCTTCAATCGCACCAGCCAGAATGTTGTGGCTACAGCAATGCTGGTTCACGCAATGCCCGAGCCTTCTACCACAGAGGGGCGGCGGGTCCGCGGCGAGCTCCGCGATCTCCTAGAGACCACTGCGGTTCAGCAGGCCGAGAGTTCCACCTCCCGATGGCGCGGGGGCACCTCGAACCTTCTCACGGCACCGCCTCGGTAGGACAGGGAAGCCCCGGCTCGTCCTGACCCTGACCGAGCGCCGATAGCCCACAGGGTCTCCATGCTTCTGGACCGCCTCGGCAGTCGACGCGAGGTGCGAGGGAGACCATGAGGTGGTCAGCAGGCGACGACGCCACGACAATGAGGGGCCCGCTCGGGGCTACCACCCACACCGAGGCGGTCGCTACGACAGCGGTGGGGACTGCAGTCCTTCCCCTAAGCCGCCAGGCCCTCGGGTCTTTAGCAGGGCCATCCGTGCTGCTCCTTTCCCCGCCCGGTTCCGACAGCCGACCAATCTCATGAAGTACAGCGGCGAGGCCAACCTGGAGCTCTGGCTCACTGATTACCGCCTAGCCTGCCAGCTAGGTGGCGCGGATGATGACCTGCTCATCATCCGCAATCTCCCTTTGCTCTTGTCGGACTCGGCACGAGCCTGGCTCGAGCATCTCCCTCCCTCGTAAATTCCACGACTGGCGAGATTTGGTTAGGATCTTCGTCGGGAACTTCCAGGGCACGTACGTGCGCCCTGGGAATTCCTGGGATCTTAAGAGCTGTCGCCAGAAGCCGGACGAGTCTCTCCGAGACTTCATTCGGCGCTTCTCCAAACAATGCACCGAGCTACCCAGCGTCGGCGACTCGGAGATCGTCCAGGCTTTCCTCTCCGGCACCACTTGTCAGGACTTGGTCTGAGAGTTAGGTCGCAATGTCCCGCGCTCTGCTGCCGCGCTCCTCGACATCGCCACTAGCTTTGCCTCGGGAGAAGAGGCTGTCGGAGCCATCTTCCCCGACGCCGATACCAAGGGTAAGCGGAGGGAAGAGGCCCCCGAGGCCTCAGCCTCCCACCTCCCTAAGAAAATGAAAAAGGGGCGCCTGGGGAGGCAGGAGGTCCTGGAGGCTGATCTGGTCGCGACCACAGAGCGCAAGAATCCCTGAGGCCCCAAAGGCCCTAGGCCCTTCGACGACATGCTTAAGAAACCCTGCCCTTACCACCAGGGCCCGGTCAGGCACGCTCTCGAGGATTGCACCATGCTGCGGTGCTACTACACCAGGCTCGGGCTCCCTGACGACGATGCCAAGCAGAAAGGCATCGGCGGTCGGGATGAAGACAAGGACGATGGGTTCCCCGAGGTACGCAACGCTTTCATGATCTTCGGTGGGCCCTCGGCATGTCTTACGGTGCGGCAGCGCAAGAGGGAACGCCGAGAAGTCTTCTCGATCAAGGTGGCCACCCCCCTAGTACCTCGACTGGTCTCGAGAGGTGATCACCTTCGATCGAGGTGACCACCCCGACCGTATTCCGAATCCCGGGCAGTACCCACTGGTCGTCGACCCGATCATCGGCAACACCCGACTCTCCAAGGTGTTGATGGACGGAGGCAGCGGCCTCAACATCCTCTACGCCAACACCCTGGAGCTCTTGGAGATCGACCGGTCGAGGCTACGAGGCGACGTCGCACCCTTCCACGGCATCATGCCAGGGAAGCGCACGCGACCCCTCGGGCGCATCGACCTTCCTGTCTGCTTCGGCACCCCTTCCAACTACCGCAAGGAAGTCCTCACCTTCGAGGTAGTCGGGTTTGGGGGAGCCTACCACGCCATTCTGGGGCGACCGTGCTACGCCAAGTTCATGGCAGTGCCCAACTATACCTACCTCAAGCTCAAGATGCCAGGCCCTAATGGTGTCATCACAATCAAGTCCACGTACGAACATGCATACGACTGCGACGTCGAGTGCATCGAGTACGCCGAGGCTCTTGTGGAGGCCGAGACCCTCATCGCCCACCTTGACCAACTCAGTGGCGAGGTGCCTGACTCCAAGCGTCGCGCGGGGGCGTTCGAGCCCGCTGAAACCATCAAACTCATCCCGGTCGACCCCGCATGCCCCGACGACCGAGCGTTGAGGATCAGCGCCACCCTCGACACCAAATAGGAAGCCGTGCTCATCGACTTTCTCCGTGCAAACGCTGACATATTCACATGGAGTCCCTCGGACATGCCGGGCATACCAAGGGAAGTCGCCGAGCACGCCCTAGACATCCGGGCTGGATCTAGACCGGCGAGGCAACGCCTGCGCCGCTTCAACGAAGAAAAGCGCAGGGCCATCGGAGAGGAGGTACAGAAACTCTTGGCGGCCGGGTTCATCAAGGAAGTATCCCACCCAGAGTGGTTGGCTAACCCCGTTTTAGTCAAGAAGAAAAACGGGAAATGGAGGATGTGTGTAGACTACACCGGTCTGAATAAAGCATGTCCAAAGGTCCCCTTCCCATTACCTCGAATCGATCAAATCGTTGATTCCACCGCAGGGTGCGAGACCCTGTCTTTCCTCGATGCATACTCTGGCTACCATCAGATCAAGATGAAAGAGTCTGACCAGCTCGCGACTTCTTTCATCACACCGTTTGGCATGTACTGCTACGTCACGATGCCCTTCGGCCTCAGAAACGCAGGTGCCACGTACCAGCGGTGCATGACCTAGGTCTTTGGCGACAACATCGAGCAGACCGTCGAGGCCTACGTAGACGACATCGTGGTCAAAACCAGAATGGCTGAAAATCTTGTGAATGACTTGAGGGTGACCTTCAAATGCCTTAGAGAGAAGGGCATCAAGCTCAACCCCGAGAAGTGTGTGTTCGGGGTCCCCCGAGGCATGCTCTTGGGATTCATAGTCTCGGAACGCGGCATTGAGGCCAACCCAAAGAAGGTCTCGGCTATAACCAGCATGGGACCAATCAGAGACCTCAAGGGAGTACAGAGGGTCATGGGATGCCTTGCGGCCCTGAGCCGCTTCATCTCGTGCCTCGGCGAAAAAGGTTTGCCTCTGTACCGACTCTTGAGAAAGTCCGAGCGTTTTTCCTAGACCCCCAAGGCCGAGGAAGCCCTCGACAGACTCAAGAGGCTGCTCACCAATCCTCCCGTTCTGATACCCCTGACCTTGGACGAGGCCCTCTTACTCTACGTCGCCGCAACAACCCAAGTGGTCAGCGCCGCCGTAGTAGTGGAGAGGCAGGAAGAAGGGCATACTCTGCCTACCCAGCGACCGGTCTATTTCATCAGCGAGGTGCTCTCCGAGACCAAAGCGCGCTACCCCCACATTCAGAAGCTAGTCTACGCCGTGGTCCTAGCCCGGCGCAAACTGTGCCACTACTTCGAGTCGCACCCAATGACTGTGGTATCATCCTTCCCCCTGGGCGAGATAGTTCATAACCGGGAGGCCTCGGGCAGGATAGCCAAGTGGGCTGTCGAGCTTATGGGGGAAACCTTGACCTTTGCGCGTCGAAAAGCGATCAAGTCTCAGGTCTTGGCCGATTTCATGGCTGAATGGACAGATACTCAGTTGCCACCTGCTCAGATTCAGATGGAGTGCTGGACCCTGTACTTCGACGGATCCCTGATGAAGACCGGGGCAGGCGCGGGTCTACTCTTCATTTCGCCCCTCGGAGTGCACATGCGCTACATGGTGCAGCTCCACTTCGCCGCCTCCAACAACGTGGCCGAATACGAGGCCCTCATCAATGGCTTACAAGTCGCCATCGAGCTTGGGGCACGGCGCCTCGACGTCCGAGGCGACTCGCGGCTCGTCATAGACTAAGTGATGAAGGAGTCAAACTGCCTCGACCCTAAAATGGAGGCTTACTACAAGATGGTGCGACGCCTTGAAAACAAGTTCGACGGTCTCAAACTAAATCACGTCATGCGAAAGTACAACGAGACCGCCGACGAGCTGGCAAAGATGGCCTCAGCACGGGCCCCGGTCCCCCCGAACGTCTTCGCCAGAGACCTCCACAAACCGTCCATCGGCTACACCTCGACAACAGAGGAGGGCCCACCTAGGGAACCCATGGCAAAGCCAAACACCCCCTCTACTGCTGAGACCCCCTCGACCAAGCCTGAGGTCATGGAAGTCAACGCCGAGCCTCCACAGAATGATCAGGATGCGGATTGGCGAGTCCCGTTCCTCGATTGGCTTGACCGGGGGGAGCTTCTCGACGACCGAACTGAAGCACGACGGCTTGCGCGCCGAGCCAAGACCTACGTCCTCTACAATGGCGAATTATACAGGCGAAGTCCCTCAGGCGTCCTTCAACGATGCATCAGTTCCGAGGCGGGCCAAGCCCTGCTTTGGGACTTACACGCAGGCGCCTGCGGGCACCATGCGGCGCCTCGGACGCTCGTAGGGAACGCTTTCCGCCAAGGGTTCTACTAGCCGACGGCGGTCGCCGACGCTACCAAGCTAATACGCTCCTGCAAAGGATGCCAGTACTACGCTCGGCAGACACATCTCCTGGCCCTAGCCTTGCAAACCATCCCCATCACATGGTCGTTCGCCGTGTGGGGGCTCGACATGATCGGGCCTCTACAAAAGGCCCCCGGGGGCTACACCCATCTACTGGTATCAATCGACAAGTTCTCCAAATGGATCGAGGCCCGTCCGATCAATCGAATCAAATCCGAGCAGGCAGTGCTGTTCTTCACTGACATTATCCACCGGTTCGGGGTCCTCAACACCATCATCACCGACAACAGGACATAGTTCACCGGCAAAAAGTTTCTGACGTTTTGCGATGACCACCACATCCGTGTGGCCTGGTCGGCCGTAGGACACCCAAGGACCAACGGCCAAGTAGAGCGTGCCAACGGCATGATCCGACAAGGCCTTAAGCCAAGAATCCACAACCGGTTGAAAAAGTATGGCAAGAAATGGCTCGCCGAGCTCCCATCGGTCATCTGGAGCCTGAGGAACACTCCGAGCCGAGCCACGGGGTTCACGCCTTTCTTCCTAGTCTATGGGGCCGAGGCCATCCTCCCCACCGACCTAGAATATGGTTCCCCGAGGCTGCAAGCCTATAACGAACAAAGCAACCGCACAACCCGAGAGGACGCCCTCGATCAGCTGGAGGAAGCCCGAGACATCGCGCTACTACACTCGGCCAAGTATCAGCAGAGCCTGCGGCGCTATCAGGCCCGACGCGTCCGAGGCCGAGACCTAAAGGTAGGCGACCTAGTGCGGAGGCTAGCACAGAGCAACAAGGGTCGCCACAAGCTGACCCCGCCATGGGAAGGACCGTACATCATTGCCCAAGTCCTGAAGCCCGGGACCTACAAGCTAGCCAACGAGAAGGGCGAAATCTTCACCAACGCTTGGAACATAGAACATCTATGTCGCTTTTATCCCTAAATTTCCAAGCATTGTATATATCGTTTCTCGAAATGCAATTAAAAAGCGCTCTTTAGTTGGTCTTTACTTTTCGAGAAACCCCCCGAGCCCACAGTAGGTCTCGGCAGTACAATAAACACAATAAGGGAGACTCGGCTCTGCCTTGGCAGAACCAAGCCTCCCTCGGGGGCTAGATGGGGGACTTCCCCTAGGTCCCACGCACCATTTTTTTAGTTGCTTTTCGAAAAAATTCCTACGCCAAGTCTCTAGCAGGCTCTGACGAATCATTTGTGAAGACTCCTCGGACCAAGGTCTGTTTCCTAAGCAAGAGGCCGGCTGAGTCACGAGACGGCCAACGCCTCTGGGCTACGGCACTCCCTCACTACCTCTCACTCAAGGGACAGCTTAGGCCCCAAAGGGGTGTTTCGCAAACAAAATCGGATCAGGAGCAACAGAGGGCAAAGGCTCGGAAACATGAGAAAAACAACTAAGAAACACAGATACGTCAGAAATAAAAGCCTCAACGGCCACAAACGTTGTGATACAAAAATAACCCCTATTCTATCTTTACATAGCCCTCGGGGCCCAGATTAAGGCTCAGGGCCCCCAGCACCAGCAGAGGGTAGGGGAGGAACCACTTCATCTTCAAAGAGCGTCGCCAGCACCGTGCCAGGGCCTTCCGCCGCCTCCAGTAGCTTCGCGACCACCGCGTGGGCCTCCTCGTCATCATCAGGCAGAACATAGCCATCACTGATGGCTGGGAGGTCGACGCCAAGGTAGTGAGAGGAGATGACGGCCATCGCCCGCTTGACACCCGTGTGCAGCGCCCCTCGGAGCCACTCGCGCATCTGGCTGCTCAGCGCAATCAAGCGGCTCCCTAGGGAGTTGCCCGACTGAACCCCCTCGACTTCTAGGGCCTCGCAGGCGGAAAGGGCAGCATGCTTTAGCGCCTCGTGCTCCCTGATCTCGGTCTCGAGCACCGTCTGCACCGCGCTGGAAGCCTCGGCGGCCCGAACGACCTCCGCCTCTGACTCTGCACCATGGAAAATGAAATAAGGTCGAGCCAGAGAAAAAACAACCTAAGTTAGGGACGGGAGCCCACGGAGCTCACCCTTGGCCTTCAGCTCCCAGCGTCAGGCCTCGGCCTGGCAGGCCTCGGCTTTCGCCTTCAACCGCTGGGCCTCGACTCGAGAGGCCTCGGCCACCCTGGAGGCTTCACTCCCCAGCTCTGTGTCATACGAGGAAGTTAGGAAGCGAACATAAGGGGAAGAAAACAAAACAAGGGGACTTGAACTCACCCTCGACCGTCCCCCTCAAAACCACAGCCTCGATTTGCGAGGCCTCAGCCGCAGCAAGGGCCTCGTTCAGAGCGCCTTTGGTCAGCCGGTGCGCACTCTCCTCTGCCCCCAGCTGCCCGGCGAGGGCCTTGCCCGAGGTCATCGCTTCTTCAGCCCGGGACCTGAAGGAATCCCGGTCGCTGACGACGTGGGTAAGCTCCTCCTCCAGCTCCTTGATCCACGCCGCCAAGGGGGCGAGCTACGTCTGGGCCATGGCCACCTCGACCTTCGCGTCGGCACAGCGAAGGCGGAGGTCCTCCACCTCTGCACTTCAGGCCGACAAAAGCTCGTTAGCATCGGCAAGAAGGCCCCTCTGCCTCTGAAGCTGGTCCTAGATTCCCCTCTCCTGCCGGAGGAAGACCGACTTCCCGAGGGACCGGGTCTCGAGCTCCTGAGGAGGCAGAGCAGAGGTCGTCGATTGCGACAAAACCAAGGAAAGAACAACGTCGCGCGAGAAAGGAAAATACGAACCCGAGCGACTCCGGGCAGTTCGTCGGCCACCACGGACAGCACCGTCCGTAGCGACCATTCCGCCAGCTCACGGTACTGCTCGAAGGTACTCTAGCACCCGCCCTCGGCCGTGTCCTCGAGGGCGAACAAAGGCTCCCCCTCAGGGTCATCCCGGCTCTGCCACAGTACCCACGGGTGATCCCACCCGCGGGGCTCGGGTCGTACCCGCACAAGGGCCGAGCTTCCCTCGTCTAAGAGCGGCGCTGGCTGCTCCACGGTGTCGGTCTCCTCGACGCCAACCACCTCCCATGCCTGGGAGGTATCGTCGGAGGAGATCGGATAGACCTCCGTCTCCCGGGCACTCTCCCGCAACAACGGCGGGCCCTGAGCCAAGGGCACGGCCGAGGCCTCCGCCGCCGACATCTCCACCTCCTGCACAGACGGCCTCACTGCCATCACGACGGCCGTGGTGACCTCGGGGGCTCTGGCCTCTGCAGTCACGGCCTCGGTGGCCTCGGGGGCTCCGGCCTCCGTCATTATGGCCTCGGCAGACGCAGAAGCGCCGGCCGCGGACACTGCGGTCTCGGCGGTCATGGGCGCCGGGGCCCCCATCGCCTAAGCCCCGGAGGCCCTGGGAGCCTCGGCAACAAAGGACACAACGGCCCCATCCGACCGTGTAGGGGCCACCTCGGTAACCCTTCCTTGGGCAGCCGGTTCCTATGGGTCGACCCTCGCCGACGCCGCACCGCGCTGGATGGCGGCTTGTGCCTCCGCCACCCAGTGGGCAGAGGAGCCGGGCTTGCCTTAAGCGCTTTAAGGGGCGCCAAGGGGAGGTCGTCCGCAGGCCGCTTCTGACTAAAGAAAATCAACCTACAGGGTCAGCACGAGACCAAAAAAGCGAATGGAAGACACCATAACCCCGCCAAAAACACACTTACTTTGAACGGGGCAGCCCCAGCTTTGCCACAGCAAACCTCCTCCGCAACGGTGGAGGCGGCGGCAGTGGCGTCGCATCCGTATCCACCGGCGTTGGTCGGTCCTCGGCGGACCCCGGCGCCCCTTCGATCCTCTGCAGGGCCGGTGGCGTCGCCTCCACCGCCACCGGCTCCGCCGTGACCGCCGAGCTTACCGGGCTGACGGCGCGTTTGCCAAACACCCGCGCCTCGAGCGTGTCGGCCACGGCCCTGGAGGGGGCCACTGCCGGCCCCAAGTCCGCTTCCTCTCCCCTTCTCGGGGGTGCCGGGCTGCTTACCGACGCCCTGGGCGCCACCTCCTCGACGTCCGGAAGGTGGTCTAGGGGGCCTCGCCCCACCTCGCCCTTGTCATTCCCGTCCGAGGCCTCCATCGACAACAACATCGACGGGGACTCCTCCAACGGGAGACCTTCCTTCCATTGCTGACGGCGGCACTTATCCAACGCCTCACGCGCAAGGATGTGCTTCGTGCGCTTCACCGCCTTAGCATCCTTCCGCTTCTTCTACGCGTCGGCGTGAGCGCGGTTAATCGCCCGCTGCCCCGCGTCCTCAGGAACGGGCGGCGGGGAGGAGCGCACGTCCCTCATCCCCTGAACAAACCACAAACGCACATAAGGAAACAAGGGATAAAGGGAGATTGAGGAGGCTCAGAGGCTGCAGCGGCACTCGACTTACCAGCGAAAGAAACCCCCGCGACGGTCGCATCGCGAAGGGGGTCAGGTTGCCGCCCCTCAACTTCACATCTACCGTCTCCCCCACCTGACGGTGAATTTCCTCGTCGGAGAGGGCGGAGGAAGACATCCGGGTGCCTTCGACGGGCTCACCCGGCCTCATCTCGAACAGCCGCCGCCGCCGAGCCATCAGCGGCAGCACCCTCCGGCGGTGGAAGGCGGCCACGACCACAGCGACAGTGAGGCCATGGTTCCGCAGCCTCACCAGCCCCTCTAGGAGCGGCTCCAGCTTGGGCTGGTCGACCTTCGGGACGCCCCATTTCCATTTCTCCGGGCAACTCCCCACAATCCACCCAGTATAAGGGGGAAGTCCCCCGTCATCGTTGCGGAGGTAGAACCAACTCGTGTACCACCGGCGGTTGGAGGACGCGAGTTGGGCCGGGATGTAGAGGTGCAGGCGGTCCTGACGCACTTGGAGAGTGCAGCCTCCGGCCCTCGATGCCTTCCTCTTGCCCGACATGCCCGTCGGCTTGGTAGTATGCCCCGCCCGGAACAGGTGGAGCCACAAATCCCAATGGGGAGCGATCCCCAAATACCCCTCGCAGACGGCCACAAAGATAGCCGCCTGAGCGATGGAGTTGGGATTAAAATTGTGGAGCTCCACTCCATAGTAATGCGGGAGCGCCCGCATGAACCGGTCCGCCGGAATGCCGAGGCCGCACTCGTGGAAGGAGACGAAGCTCACGACGTAGCCATCGCGGGGCCTCGGCTCCAGCTCACCATATGGAGCAATCCACTCTGGCCTGCTAGGGTCTGTCATCGGGCGGAGGAGTCCACCGTCGACAAGCGACTGGAGCATCTCCTCAGTGACATCTGACGGATCCCAGGGGTCCGCCTCGACAACGACGACGTTGCCGGCCATGAATGCGATGGAGGAATCGGGCGCGGCGGTGAGTTTTTCTCTCCCCCTCCACGCTCTCGCTTTTTTCTCGCTTTCTCCCTAGACTCGCTCTTCTCTCTTCTTCTTCCCGGCACCCGCTGCTCTGGCGACGGCTCGACGGAGGTGGTAGGCAAGGTAAGATAAGGAGGGGCGAGACTCTTCGGGTATTTATGCAGGGAGGAGGTGAAACGAACGGGCGATGAAATCAGGGAGGTTTTCCCCGTCCGGCGCGGTTAACCATGAGCCGATTTCGGCGGCCCATGCGCCCATGTCTCCCGCGTTAAATGCGTGAACAGTTACGTCCTGTCCATCACGTCGCGCTCGCCCACTATGGCAGCGGGCGTCGTTTCACATCCCCGTGAAACTGCCTCAAAAGGCGCGCCACCTGCAGCCGAGCCAATAGGGAGGACATATCCCGCGGCCTGTTCCTTTCATAGGAAGGAATCGGGCTCTGAGCCCGTTACGATCCAAGGGTTCGAAGGCTGGACCCCAAAGGGTTTCGACAGCCGCCCCAGGATAACAGAGTCAGGGGCAACTGTGGGCGAGCCTATACGGGGCTGAGACCCAAGCGAGCGAAATGCCTGGGACGCCCAAAATTGTGTCCGAGACCAGCAGGAAAGTATCCGAATGGGATCCCACCGTAGGGAGGCACCGAGCCACCGAGGCCCAACGAACGGCCTCGGCACCCACTAGAGAAATCCTCTGGTACTCTTGGAGTGTGTCTCTGGACCGCTAGCCGTCCCCTAACGAACGGGGTTCGGACCTCCACTCGGACTACCCGATAACAGCTCACCGGAAGTGCCACCGCTCGTGCCCATCGAGGGTAGCGAGGCATGTTCCACCCCTCCTTCCGAGCGAAAAGGAAGCACGAGGGTCGCATAAAAAGTCAGGGAAACCCCTGACAGCCTTCTCGCCCTATGCGGAGGCTAGGGGGCTCCTCCTATAAATATGCCGAGACCTCACGACCCGGGCTCACGCCCAAAGGGGCCTCGGCAAACAAACCCTCACGCGCGAGGGGCGTATAAAAAGTCAGGAGAACTCCCGACGGCCCTCCCACGCAGAGGCTAGGGGCTCTTCCTGCAACCTTGCCGAGACTAGAATGGGCTCGGCAAACTAACCCTCCGTCCAAATGAAAAGGACATGTGAAGACCAGATAAAAGGGCCAGAACACCCAAGGCAAAGACAAACAGTCCAAAACCGCGCTAGAGGTTTCGCTACAAACACGATAAAAGGGCGCCGAGCCCATTACGGTCCAGGGGTTCGAAGGCTGGGCCTCCAAAAGGTTTCGACAGCCGCCCTAGGGCAACAGAGTCAGGGACGACATCGGGGCGAGCCTACGAATGGCCTAGACCTGAGCGAACGGTCGCTCGGGGCGTCCTAAGTCGTGTCCGAGACCGGCGAGGAAGTATCCGAATGGGATCCCACCGTAGGGAGGCACCGAGCCACCGAGGCCCGCGAACGGCCTTGGCACCCACTAGAGAAACCCCCTGGTACTCTTGGAGTGCGTCCCTAGACCACTAGCCGTCCCCCAGCGAACGGGGCTCGGGCCTCCACTCGGACTACCCGCTAACAGCTCACCGGAAGTGTCCACGCTCGTGCCCATCGAGGGTAGCATGGCACGTTCCACCCCTCCTTCCGAGCGAAAGGAAGCGTGAGGATCATACCCAAAGTCAGGGGGCCCCTGACGAACCTCTTGCTCCACGCAGAGGCTAGAGGCCTTTTTCCCTGCAGCCTTGCCGAGACCCCCGTAACCCGAACTTGTGCTTGGGGGCTTGGCAAATGCAATAAGAACTACTCGTTCAGACACGGAAATGAAGAAAGCCCCTAGAGGAGTAACTCCACTCCCCTAGGGGCTCGGGGGCTATACCCGGCGGGTGCGCTCACGCGCACCCACCAGAACCTCAAAAAACAAGCCCCAATTCCTACAGGGCAGGTATGAACCAAGCCTCGGCAAACTCTCAGGGGGAGTGCGCGCACTCCCCCCAAGGCTCAGGGGCTACTGTCGGGTACCTTAGAATGGGGTACCCCAAGCAAAACATCAAATGGGTTGCCCCAGTCCCATCTAAAAAATAACGATGATAAAAGCAAAAAGGTAAGTCGTGGGCCCCTCCCCGTCGCGACCAGGCCCACTAGGTCCTCCTCCTCCTCGCCTCGAGCCCCGAGAAGGAGGTCTCGACATCCTAGCGAGGCTCCCCAGGGAAGGCTTCGGCAGGGAACGCCGTCTCCGCCTCGCCCGAGGCTCTCCACAGAAGGCCTCGGCAGGAGGCGTGTTCTCTGTATCGCGCGAGGCCTCTCGTGCGAAGCCTCGGCAAGGAGCCTGATCCCCGTCTCGCGTGAGGCCCCATTCTCCGTGTCGCTCGAGGCCGGCTCGCCCACGGTCCATCGCCCCCGCCTCGGCCGACCCTCCTGACAGCCGGTCACATCCCATTAATGCTTTCAACCACCCCCGTGATCTCAGCCGGACAGCGGCTCAACGTCATAGAAAGACCGACGCGACCCGAAGTCGCATCAGCACCATACCGGCCAGGACAGGGCACGGCGGGGATTACCGGCCACTGTGTCCAAACACTGTGACCACGATCAGCCGCCGTCAGCGCCTGGGACAGGATATGGCGGGGGTTACTGGCCACTGTGTCCTACCACTGTGTCCACGATCAGCCGCCCGCTCAAGGCCTCGGCGTTGTACACCAAGGCCTCAGCACTGTACATCAGGGCCTCGGCAATATTGGGGTCCGCGCCTACCGAGACCCCCCACCGCAGTACCAGCCTCGGCCCCGACCAAGTTTCAGCCTCGTGCATAGTTCGTCCCCAGCGGCTTATGGTCGCCGCCACGTCCACTCCGAGGCATTCCTGGGGCTCCCACGACGCACAGGATCTGATGGGACGACCACGCCATCCCAGTACTCCAAGGATGGGCCACTCCGACGACCATGCCGCCATAGGAACAGGCCACAGGGCTTGGACATGCCGTCCCTGGTGGCACGACGCCGCATAGTAATACATGTACTGCCCTTGTCCCCCCTTCAACTATAAAAGGAGAGGACTTGGGCCACTTAGAGGGGAGGCCCGGAGAACACACACACACACACCTTCTAGCCGCTTGAGAGCAACGTCTCAGACGGCCCCACGACACCCTGCCGAGACCTGGGACAAGTTCCCTCTCTCCCTTAGCTTGTAACCCTCTACTACGAGCACTTCGGTGCAAGGAATACAAGTTCTATCCCTCAGACTGGACATAGGGCGCCGATTGCCTGAACCAGTATAAACCTTGTGTCTCTTTGCATCACCATCCGGAATCGGGAGCACGCAGAACAAATTCACTAGTCGGTTGAGGACCCCCGGTCCGAAACGCCGACAAATCCGTTCAAAGACACAAACTCTCCAAATGGCCCTCTTATAACCAAATTATCTATCGTTAGCCGTGAGAATCGATGAGAAACCCGCCAAACATCCTTCGACATGGATGATCCTCACAACCGCCATGCCCCATCCATCATGAGATTGAACTTAGAACTCTGATTTTTTACTTATTGCAGCTCCTTGACATTGGTTGGTTCTGTTGCCACAGCCCTAACGCCTGCCTTTCCAGGAAGAGAAGTGATGCTACAGTAGGCACGAGTAGTTAAAACAGGTCACGATTAATAATAAGCAAGGTAAAACAAGATTACTATACTATTTTATCGCTAAACTGAACTAAAAGAAACGCAGCAATCGCAAGCGACTGGACTCCATTTTCAGTGTTATAATGCCTCGTTCATTTGGGTTTGTTTGGCTTATAAGCCATGTTTTTTCAGTCAACGAACAATATTTTTTTCTCATACCAAATCAATTAACAGTACTTTCAGTCATGGCTTATCAGCCAAACAAATCCAAACGAATAGGGCATAAATGTGCAACGGTGGTCTAATGCAAGAATACCCAGATCTAGTGTCAAACTGTCAACCAACATACGATCCGACGACGGATCCTTTTCAAACGCACTATGATTGGGCTACTGCACCCATAATTTATGCCCTACTGGCACTAGTACACAAGGGGCTTTGTGGCAGTGACACCGTGCATGTATCAAAAGAGATTCACGAGGAAGGCGCGTACGACACCGGCAATGATATGCCATATGTACACGTACACCGGCCATGGGGTCAGCCCGAGCATTCGGTTTTAACTGAGAGTTCGGTTCGGTTTTTCCGTTCTGAAAAATTCAGTTTTCCAAGAGACAGCAACCGATCGGTTTACCTCAAACTAGAAACCGACAACTTCGGTGTCGATTTTTTACTTTGTTTTTTTGGTTTAAACCGAAAAAACCGAATCTGTCGTCTGCCCCACGCGCTGGCCGCTGGCACTCCCTGCTCGCGCTCACATGTGCCACTGCCACCGCGCTCGAGCGGGCCGCCGCTGTGGCGCTCTGCTTCGTGCTCGCACTGTCGGGCACAGCTAGGGTTGTGGGCGCCACTCCATGCTCCTGCTCGCTTCACCGTTCGCCGTGATGTTTCGCGCGCCGCCACCGCCGCTGCAGCGCTACGCAGGATAGGTTTGGCGTGCGGGTGGGAGTGCTGAGTGGCCTGTAGGCTGTGGTTGTTGGGCTGGGCCGCTAGTGTGGCAGAACCACCCAAATTATATGACCCACATGTACTTGTCATTGTCCTAAGGACCTCTGACTGTTGCACATGAGAGCTAGATAATTCTGGTAGTCTGTTGGGTGTCCTCGAAGAACCTCGAATCATCCATGTTTTACAACTCATACATGATCAACATGGAGTTGACACAACATTACAACATTTGATGCAAAAATAACTTATATCGGGGAGGAATTACAATATTAGATTACAAAGCATGTTCAAGTCAAACTTAACTTAAGTTCCAAAAGATGAGTAGAACTTTAGAAGCATTTGAGATGAAGCATCTAAGGTAGGAGAGACGGCCAGATCATGTCGAGCCTATTGACATGACTTCCGCTAGCAGCACAAGTTAGAACCTGCAAGAGGAGTTAACAAACCCTGAGTACTTGAGGGTACTCAATAAGTCTTACCCGACTAAAAGAAAAACTCAATGGGAATGCAGACTTAAAGGTGATGTAGAAACAAGAATAACATTTACAGAAAAGTTTACTATAAGTGGATCCTTACTTTCAATGTTTTAGCTTCGCATTAAGTTTATCAGTAGTATCCAGTTTGCACCTGATTTAGCTTAATCACTTCATTAAGCATTGAAAGGTCCTTGTTTTGTTTTGGTAATTGAGTGACAACTTAGGTGGACTAATTGTGTTTATGTGAGATACACAGGTGATTAGTCCACAGGTACATGTGTGTGAGCAACATATGCCATGAAGGTGAAAATGGCTTGGAAATGTTGCAAAACTCACACATGTGATGATGAAGGAGCTTAAATGCACATGAGACATGACATTAAGTCATGTGATCAAGGTGGAGAAGATCAAGACAAGACTTGGCTTGATGGACTAGTTGCAAGCGTGAAGGGCAAGTCAAAGGCTTTGGAGTGATGGACTGCGTGGCAGTGAAGCTTGAGCAAGATTTGGCGCCGATGGACGATGGCAATGGTGAAGAGCAAGTAAAGTCAAGATCGATGAACCAATATGATCATGTGATGATATGAGGTGCATCATATCATTGTTGATCATGTTGGTGCATGTGTTGCATCGACATTTGGAGGAGATGGAATGGAATGTGCAAGGCAAAGGTATAACCTAGGACATTTCATTTCACCGGTCATAGGTGTGTAGAGAAGTTTATGACCGGGTTTAGGATAGATGGCCGTACTATCAAGAGGAGCAAACTTGTTTGCATATCGGTCATCTAGTGCCACTCGAGTGATCTAACTTTGCATCTTCGCTAGGATCGAGTGGCGTGGCAAGTTGAGTGGCTAACATCCTTTGGGAAATGATTGTGAAAAGCTAACACACATACACATGGTGGTGTACACTTGGTGGTGTTGGCACATTTACAAAGGAGGTGGTGTTTGCAGGGTTGAGATGGGTTTGGGTCCGGATTCAGCGCTTTTGGGAAAATGGAATGCCTATTTTTCTATTACGCCGGATGCAAATTCTTGTGGTTAGCACATTGGAGCAAGGGTGAAAAAGTTAGAAGTGAAAATGAGTTGATCGCGAAGACGCTGGCGTCGGTCAATTGACCGGACGCTGGGTCTAAAAGCACCAGACGCTGGCAGGGTGCGTTCGGTCAGGCTGACGTACGGTGATGCAGAAGCTGGAGTGTGACCGGACGCTGGCTGCGTCCGATCACGTGCGATCAGACGCGTCCGGTCATGTCTGGTACCTTACTGGAAATGACCGGACGCTGGGTTCCAGCGTCCGGTCAGTTGAAGCTGTTGCGTTCGGTCAGGTCAAGTGACCGTTGGAATTGGGACACGTGGCCGTCTGCGGGCGACCAAACGCTGCGGTCCAGCGTCCGGTCAACACGACCGGAGCGTCCGGTCGGCCCGATTTTTGTCTAGTGAAGGGGTAACGGCTAGTTTAGCCCTTGGGGCTATAAATAGAAGTGGCCTTCAGCCTTGGCTGGAGCGGAGCACATAAGGGGACTTAGTGTCCATGCTTGTGAGTGCTTGGGAGCCCTCCATCACACATATACTTGTTAGTGATTATTCGATTATGTGAGTGAGCGATTCTAGTGCGATTGCATCGTGAGGTTGCATCGAGTGGCACTAGGTGATCGAGTTGTAAGCCAGTGGTGCTTGTTACTCTTGGAGGTTGCCACCTCCTAGATGGCTTGGTGGTGGTCTCCGTCGAAGCGCGCAAGAAGCTTGTGCAGCGCTCCAGAGAAGTGCTTATGAGGGCATTGTGCTCGCCCCGTGGGAGCCACGAAGAGCAACTCTAGTAAAGCGTGTCATTGAGCTACCCTCACTCAAGGGGTAGGTTCTTGCGGTGCCCGACGTGCGGGCTTAGCGGGTGATGCTAATTAGCCGTCGAACCACCAAGTGAGCGGTCGACACAATGGGGACTAGCGTGTTGGCAAACACGTGAACCTCGGGAGAAAAAACATCATGTCAACCTTGTTCTTCCTGTTAGTTTGCATCCCCATTACACAAGCTTGCAATTACTTTTATACATATTAAGCTTGTGTAGTTGCTCTTGTAATTAGATAGCTTGTGTAGCTTGCTAATTATCTTCTTGCTTGTGTAGCATAGAAGTAGCTCCCTTGCGTGGCTAATTTGGTTTTAGTAACCTTGTTAGTCACATTGCTTAGTTTGTGTAGCTAAGTATTTGCGCTCTCTAATTAGGCATTGGTTGCCTTATTATTGAGCATTGCTAGTGAGCTTTGTTAGCTTTGTGCTTTTGCTTACTAGCATGTGTAGGAGCTCTCTTATTGCTTAAAATACTAGTGGCATAGGTTTGTGTAACCTTGCTCCTAGAATTGTTTAGGAGCTCTAACAAGCTCGGCACCTTTGTTGCATAATTGTTATCTTTGCAAGGTGCTATTAAACATATATAGTAGGGTATAGTCTTGGCTAGACCGATAGTTTTAATTCCGCACTTGTATCGGTTAGCCGACGTGATTAAGTTTTAGAAAAGACTATTCACCCCCCCTCTAGTCGTCATCTTGACCTTACAAGTGGTATCAGAGCCCGATCTCTCATTTGTGGTCTTTACCGACCCGAGAGGATGGCGTCTAATGGGCTAGATGTTTGTGAGAATCACATTTTTTATGGCACAAACTTTGCACTTTGGAAAAATCATATGCTTGATCATTTTCGTGCAAAGGGACCTAAATTTTGGTGGGTTGTCACTAGTGGTCTCACCCATATCTTGGATCATAGAACTCTAACCAAAGCTCAAAGAGTCCTCTATGAATTTGATACACATGCTTGTTGTTTTCTATTAGATGCTTTACATTTTGATTTGATGAAGCAAGTAAACTACAAGGGGACCGCTCATGAGATATGGGACTCCATCAAGCACACCTTCGGTGATTCCTCCACATGGGATGATGGAAAATTCAAGAAGGAGGATGAGCCCAAAAAGGAGGTGCATGAGTGTGTTGAGCATAACAACAATTTGGTGATTGTGGAAGATTGCTCCACCTCGTTGTCAAGTGAGGATGATGATGATCAATCCACTACAAGCTCACTTGACAAGGTTGATGATGACGCCACAAGTGTTGCAAGTAATGATGCTACCCCATGCACACTTGATGGTGATGATGGCTCATGCTCAAGTCATGATGATAATGCTACTACAAGCCCATCTACTACACCACATTGCTTCATGTCACAAGGTGACACTAAGGTATCAAATGGTAATGTGGTTGATCATGTTGATTCATATGATGAGCTTGTTAGTAGACTTGCTAGCATGACCATGTCTTTAGAAAATGAGAAAGATAAAACATTGAAATTAGAAAATAAAAACTCATTTCTAAAGAACTCTTGTGAAGAACATAAGAAGCTACTTAATGCGTATAAATCTTCACTTGATGAGCTAAATGAGAATCATGAGACACTACTTGCATCTCATGATGATTTATTAGAAAAGTATGCCTCTCTCATTAAAGTGTTTACAAAGAAACTCAAAAATAATGAGCTCATCATATGGGTCAAATGATAAATCACAAATTGTTGCTAACCCTTGTGATGTAGGCAAGAAGCATGTATCCACCTCTTGTGATGATTTATTAGATATGTCATGCTCTTCACATATAGATGCTTGTTCTACTTCTATGTCTTGTGAGACTAACCTTTTGAAGGAGAACAATGAGCTCAAAAATGAAGTGAAGAAATTGAGCAACAAGTTAGAGAGGTGCTACAACTCAAAAGTCACCTTTGAGCATATGTTGAAAACTCAAAGAAACTATGGTGACAAGTGTGGCCTTGGCTTCGAAAAGAAGATGACAAAGAGCGAAAGAAAGAGAGAAAGAAAGATGAAGAAGCTACATCAAAGAAAGCTCTCTCACACCATATGCTACTGGTGTTATGAAGTGGGACACTTTGCAAATGGTTGTCCTAACATCGAGAAGCTCAAGAAGCTAAAAGAAGAAGAAAGGCTTAAGCATGTCAAGTGCTTCAAGTGCCGCACTTGGGGTCATCTTACCTCAATGTGCCCAACCAAGCAATTAGTGAAGCAACAAGTGAAGCCTCAACCAAAGCCACAAGTTGAGCAAGAGAAGACACCTCAAGAATAAATCAAGATCAACCATGAAGGTGGTGACTTGATGAAGAAGTGGAAGAAAACAAGAAGGGGTGGAAAAGCAAGGCATCAAATGCAAAACCAAGATGCCAAGATGATGAGCAAGAATGAAGATGAGAAGAAAGTCTATGCTCACATCAAGTGCTTCAAGTGTGGAAATATAGGACACTTTGCCTCTAAGTGTCCTACCAAGCTTGAGAAGAAGGCTCAAGAAATCCATGAGAGGCAAGGAAATGAGAAGCACAACATGAGCAAGGAAGAAAAGGCTCAATCAAAAAGGAAGTGCTACTCATGTCGGGAAAGGGGACACATGGCACATTCATGTTCCCTAGGTAATACTTCTAAGCCCATTTCAATTGATAATTATGATGTGCTTAGAAAGGATGGTAATAGTACCTCTATGGTTGCTATTGCAAAACATCACGCTACTCATACTAAGGCGTTGCCTAAGTATGTTGCTCCTAACTTGAGAGGACCCAAAATTGTTTGGGTACCATCAAAAAGTGGATGAATATGTGTAGGTACCATTGGCATTAGAGGCTTGATGTAATTATTTTCATATTGATCATCAAATGTTGAATGAAGATAAGAAGCCTAGTGCATATCCTAACCCAATGCCATGATAAGTTGAATGAAGTCCAAGTGCTACAACATACAAGTGTCATATTCAAGTTGTGGTGATTTATTGGATTATTTGATGGCTTGCAAATATTTGAGTTGAAAGCTTGCTAATTGGATGATCACGAGCCAACCAAGGTATATCTTTTGTGTATCATTTCATTTGGGTGCATATGAGTTGATTGAATTGGATAAATATATGCAATGTTGCTTGCTATAAGTTGATTGAATGGATAATTGCTTAGTAATCAAGTTTGGATTGATTTGTGTTGGATGAATTCATAAGATGACATTTAGTAAGTGATTTGAATGGATATATGTATTATGAAAGTATTCAAACAAGTTAGTTTCAAGTTTGATTCATACATGATGAAGTATAGCTCAATTGTTGAAATCTGTCCTATAATTGAGAATCTGAGCTAGCTGTGATCTTAGCCATGTTTGAGTAATGAAAATTGGTGTACATGCTCTAGACTTATGGTATAAGATGCTGTAGAAATTTCATAAAAAATGGATAAGAAAAGCTTCGGTTTTGGAGTAGTTTTGTCAGCTATAGTGCAGCAATTTTCAGCATGTAGCAGTGGTGGAAGAATTGATATATGGCAGCAATCTAGAAGTCAAATCAAGCTCAAATTTTTAACAGCTGCTAGATAATTTAGTAAAGAACATCTCCACCACATTCCGTGGTATTTGGATTTGTACTTTGGAGAATATGCTCATTTCTTTGAAGGGTACAAAATCTGTCAGAAAAGTGACAAATGTTGGATTGATCAAGAGTCACTTTGATTGAAAGGTCCTCAAGTTAGAAACATGTTTACAAGTATTTGAGGTACCTAAGTTTGGTTTTGAGATGATCTCCAAGCATGACAAGATATGAGTACAAGGCTATTTTGATTGTGGAGTGTATTTTGCACATATTTGGTACTCAAATTGGAAGATCAAGATCAAACTCAAGTTGAAGATGAAATTTAAGTTCTAGATATGAATGGAAATCATTTGGTAGAAAGAAAAGAATTTAAACAAGAAGAAAGAAAAGGACTTAAAGAAGGAATCAATGTTACTCATCAAGTTAAGTCCATCAATTGATCAATCAATTAAGTTATTTCAAGTGAGTGTCAACAATGGTTCTTGGAGAGAGGTCACTTCTCTCTAGTGTAGGGGCTTACCACCTATGTGTAGGTGAACCAAGTATGGTACTTGGAAGGCTAACATGGAAGTAGTGATCCGAGGAACATTTGAGATGCTTAGTTGAAGCAATCAAAAGGGTTGATTAAGAAAAGCAAGTAACACCCAAAAGAGAGCTAGTCATAATATTTCAAGTGGTATTCTCAAGTTAATACTCTCATGCAAGCAAAGATCAAAAGATAAAGCAAGTCAACCACAACAAGAAAGTGCACTTGATCATAAGTGGTATTCATTTCATATGGGTGAAGAATAAAATTCAATATGGTATCTATTGGTCTTCACCAAGCTTATAATTGGACTTCACATTGCTATTGGAGTAACGAATTGGAATCTATATGACTATCCTCTACTCCAACATAGCAAATGTATCATTGTAATGTGCATGATCATTTCATCCCTTACTAGTATGCGGTTAGTGCATATAGTACATGCTTCATAAGATCATGCATAACAAATGAAATGTTTAAATTCATAGCCTACTACTATTATTTGAATGATTACTTGATCTAGTGGTTAGTATATGAATTTGTTCATGAGCTAGCAAACCCAAGTACTTGACTCAATTTGGATTGCTAACAAGTGACAAGTACAACATTGGCAAGATAACCCTTGCAAGAGGTGTGAAGAAGCTTGTCATTGGTTCAAACCGGACTTGAAAGCTTAAGCAAATCAATTTAGTTCAAGTCACATAAAAAGCTCATGATAATGATAAGAGTACAAGCACAAGACAACGATGCAAATGGATATCTAATTTGTATGGTTTAAGTGGTATCTAGACTTAAGTATTTCATCAAGAATTCATAAGTAATGTCTAGATCAACCCACTAGTGATATCCTATAAGTGGTACTCATAAAGATAACAAATGTTCAAGAAAATGATTAAAATTTGATAAATCCAACAAGTGGTTCCATACTAGAAATTTCTTTAAAAAGATATCACACCTTCAATTGGTATCCTACAATTGGTATCAATCATAAAACACGATGGTTCCACAAGTGATCATCAACTTTAAGTGATCATAAAATAAAGAATGCATCCCTCACCTACAAGAACTTAAGTGTATAAAATGGATAACCCATGCATAAGAATGATAAGATACAAGTAGTACAAGTTGCAAATTCTAAATGGTATCTACATGTGGTGTCATTCCAATATTCAAGTAATGTCCATCAAAAATGCAAGTCTCAACTATCTACCCCAAAGTGCATACCTTTGCATCAATAAGAAGCACACCTTTTATGGAAATTGATGACAAAGGGGGAGAAGTTGTACAAAGATATGATAGATATGGGGGAGAAGATTGTATAAAGGGAAGAGATAGGACATGGACATGGACAAAGAGGGAGCAACATTGAAGAAAAGAAAATGATCAAAATTCTTAGACAAGAGAAGCACACAAGTAGGGGGAGCAAGCTCATGAACTTTGATTGATTGCATTTGATATGTGCATATTCATGTGCTTGCTTGCATTGCATAAGTTTTCAAATTCAATATGCATGTTTGTGTGGTGTATGCTAGTTATAGAACTTGAATGATGATTTGATAACTAGCATGCATAGGATGATAGCTAGACACTTGGTATGTTTTTCAAAGTAATGCTAGTACCTTGTTTTTAATGTTGATCTCACAAGGTATCTAGTGATTTTATTTCCAAGTGACATCTAGCTAACCATGGTGCTAAGGATAAAGTTAAAGGTGCAACTCCAATTGGTATCACACTTCAAAGGTTTATTCTATACACCTTAGCATCATTCGGTAGTAATTACTCTCCCACAATTTCAATCTATGCATATGTGCAAGCTTCAAATTAAATACTCTAGCACATATGTAGGGGGAGCTAATACTACCATTTCGGGTTTGTGGTACTTGTCCAAAATCATTTTCACATGGTAAAATTGCTTGGGCAAGCAACATGAATCCAAAAGTGCTTAATTTCCATATCTTTGTAGAGTTGTCACCAATTACCAAAAAGGAGGAGATTAAAAGGTCCTTGTTTTGTTTTGGTAATTGAGTGACAACTTAGGTGGACTAATTATGTTTATGTGAGATACACAGGTGATTAGTCCACAGGTACATGTGTGTGAGCAACATATGCCATGAAGGTGAAAATGTCTTGGAAATGTTGCAAAACTCACACATGTGATGATGAAGGAGCTTAAATGCACATGAGACATGACATTGAGTCATGTGATCAAGGTGGAGAAGATCAAGACAAGACTTGGCTTGATGGACTAGTTGCAAGCGTGACGGGCAAGTCGAAGGCTTTAGAGTGATGGACCACGTGGCGGTGAAGCTTGAGCAAGACTTGGCGCCGATGGACGATGGCAATGGTGAAGAGCAAGTAAAGTCAAGATCGATGAACCAATATGATCACGTGATGATACGAAGTGGATCATATCATTGTTGATCATGTTGGTACATATGTTGCATCGACATTTGGAGGAGATGGAATGGAATGCGCAAGGCAAAGGTATAACCTAGGGCATTTCATTTCACCGGTCATAGGTGTGTAGAGAAGTTTATGACTGGGTTTAGGATAGATGGCTGTACTATCAAGAGAGATAAACTTGTTTGCATATCGGTCATCTAGTACCACTCGAGTGATCTAACTTTGCATCATCGCTAGGATCGAGTGGCGTGGCAAGTTGAGTGGCTAACATCCTTTGGGAAATGATTGTGAAAAGCTAACACACATACACATGGTGGTGTACACTTGGTGGTGTTGGCACATTTACAAAGAAGGTGGTGTTTGCAGGGTTGAGATGGGTATGGGTCCGGATTCGGCGCTTTCAGGAAAATGGAATGCCTATTTTTCTATTGCGCCGGATGCAAATTCTTGTGGTTAGCACATTGGAGCAAGGGTGGAAAAGTTAGAAGTGAAAATGAATTGATCACGAAGACGCTGGCGTCGGTCAACTGATCGGACGCTGGGTCTGAAAGCACTAGGCGCTGGCAGGGTGCGTCCGGTCAGGCTGACGTACGGTGACGCAGAAGCTGGAGTGTGACCGGACGCTGGGCTGCATCCGATCACGTGCGATCGGACACGTCCGGTCATGTCTGGTATCTTACTGGAAATGACAGGATGCTAGGTTTCAGCGTCCGGTTAGTTGAAGCTACTGCATCCGGTCAGGTCAAGTGACCATTAGAATCGAGACACGTGGCCGTCTACGGGCGACCGGACGCTGCGGTCCAGCGTCCGGTTAACACGACCGAAGCGTCCGGTCGGCCTGATTTTTACCCAGTGAAGGGTAACGGCTAGTTTAGCTCTTGGGGCTATAAATAGAAGTGGCCTTCGGCCATGACTGGAGCGGAGCACCTAAGGGGACTTAGTGTCCATGCTTGTGAGTGCTTGGGAGCCCTCCATCACACATATACTTGTTAGTGATTATTCGATTGTGTGTGTGAGCGATTCTAGTGCGATTGCATCGTGAGGTTGCATCGAGTGGCACTAGATGATCGAGTTGCAAGCCGGTGGTGCTTGTTACTCTTGGAGGTTGCCACCTCCTAGATGGCTTGGTGGTGGTCTCCGTCGAAGCGCGTAAGAAGCTTGTGCAGCGCTCTAGAGAAGTGCTTGTGAGGGGCATTGTGCTCACCCCACGGGAGCCACGAAGAGCAACTCTAGTAAAGCGTGTCATTGAGCTACCCTCACTCAAGGGGTAGGTTCTTGCGGCGCCCGACGTGCGGGCTTAGCGGGTAATGCTAATTAGTCGTCGAACCACCAAGTGAGCGGTCGACATAATGGGGACTAGCGTGTTGGCAAACACGTGAACCTCGAGAGAAAAATCATCGTGTCAACCTTGTTTTTCCTATTGGTTTGCATCCCCATTACACAAGCTTGTAATTACTTTTATACATATTAAGCTTATGTAGTTGCTCTTGTAATTAGATAGCTTGTGTAGCTTGCTAATTACCTTCTTGTTTGTGTAGCATAGAAGTAGCTCCCTTGCATGGCTAATTTGGTTTTAGTAACTTTGTTAGTCACATTGCTTAGTTTGTGTAGCTAAGTATTTGTGCTCTCTAATTAGGCATTGGTTATCTTGTTATTGAGCATTGCTAGTGAGCTTTGTTAGCTTTATGCTTTTGCTTACTAGCATGTGTAGGAGCTCTCTTATTGCTTAAAATACTAGTGGCATAGGTCTGTGTAACCTTGCTCCTAGAATTGTTTAGGAGAGCTCTAACTAGCCAGCACCTTTGTTGCATAATTGTTATCTTTGCAAGGTGCTAGTGAACATATATAGTGGGGTATAGTCTTGGCTAGACCGATAGTTTTAATTCCGCACTTGTATCGGTTAGCCGACGCGATTAAGTTTTAGAAAAGACTATTCACCCCCCCCCCTCTAGTCGCCATCTCGACCTTACAAGCATCTAATCTCTTCTCATCTCATTTTATACCACCTCGTATCCATCAGTATCATATTTCGTTGATTAACTACGATGTTGGTCAGAGGATTGATGAGTACAGGCCCGATCTTCCAAGAGGTAGCCGGTAAGTTTGATTTGTGGAGATCTCGACGTTGGCGATCCGGCTTCAAATCAGACACGATTCGAACCCTGCAACCATTACACCACTGCTCCGTTGGTTATCAACCAAGCACAACTTGATTGACCTCGCCAAGAAGGCTTTTCCTGCAAGCGAATCGAAGAGCACAAGCAAGAAGGTAAAACACGCAATCTGAAATTGCAAATATGAATGACGCGGATATCAATAGAGGATTCAAGAACTCGGTTCCAAAGGACTAATCGACACAGTGGAGGAGATCAAGAACGGGGGCCCTGGATCACTGTAAAAGAATTTGTCACCACAGTTACAATGAACGATTTAGTTTCTCGATGGAAAACTAAACTCTAAACAAAACCCAATTGTGTAGCAGCGGCGGTGGCTGTGTTTATAGTCTAAGACTCGACCTAGGGTTGGGGACGGCCAGGGGTTGGGCGCCCACAACTTGGGCTTAAGGCCCGACACGATACATGGCCAAGTTGGCCTAAATAGGTGACGCAGCACCTTGCTGTGGTCACACAGAATGATCCACAGACCTTCTGGAGCTGGGACCAGATCCAAAACGATGGCGTCGTTGTCCCCTTTCCAACGCATCTAAGAACGGCCCGTTTCGATGTCGTATGAGGAAGTTATGACCGAAACAGTGACGACGTGTCTGCTGAATCCGAGGACGACGTGGCAGCTGACTTGGAAACGAATTGCAACTTAGGGAAGACCATGGCGTCGATGTGTCCAGCGTGGTGATGTCCTCATCATCCTCCCCTTCTCGAATTGGAGTCGTCCTCGACTCCATCTTGGCGATGTCCTCATCAAGGATCAAGTCTTCATCTTCGAGAAGCAACGACGATTCGAATCGATTGGCTCAGCTAGGGTTTCCTTACCACACGACATATGCAGGTCCCGGACCTACATATATCAACCTTCACTCGGATCCTCCAAAACATTAACCGGTTTGCGCTACCCGAGAATACGGTACTCAACCTCTCTACGCTATCCCGGATGGATTCACAGGATGGGTACACGCTACTCTCACCATCTCCTACTCCCAGTGTGCAGCTGTCTTTTCACATAATGGAATAGCTGAGATATCAGGCTTATCGGAGTATGTGGTCAGTACTAGCAAAGTCTCGACCACATACAGGCCTACAACGATTGGTCCTTATTCGATACATGTGGGACGATGCACAATAGACTATCCCCGCCGACCTACCCATCAGAGACATATCTCATGCTCCGTACCAGGACATTACCAATATCCCATATGGAGACATATACATGTCCCACCCCTGTCTCGATTTAGACATTTAACATTATCTTGGTAATCTCATGAGCCATCAGCAGAGCTGAGAGGATCAAGGTAAAACCTATTTCTTACGAATGATGAAACCATCATTCGACTTTTACCGAAATGTAAGCATTACTAAGCATTAAAGATATCGATCTATTCATACTAGCATGGTGGAACTAAGGCTACCTGAATATCAAGGTAATCATGCAGCAATGGTATTCAACCAACTCCTAATTACTTAATGCACATCTCACAAGACTTAAAGTGTAACAAAGATTTGTAAATGCTATAGAATGGTGGTATGCACCGAGGCTTGCCTGCGCTGTAGAGAAGGTTAGAATCCACAGTGGATCAAAGGAGTTAGACTAGGCACCAACACCACAGGTGGATGGACCTCCTTCGAAACTTCATCAACACGAGTCTTCTCACTCTCGTATGCACAACACGTAATAAATTATGCTTGCTTAACAAGATGGACTACATGCCATGATGCATAATGATGGATACACAGGTGCATAACAGAGCTTAACAAACTTAAGAAAGTTGAGTACAATTTTCCTTCACCAAAGAACTAGGGTTTGTATTATAAAAGCATTTTTCATTTATTTACTAACAAGTTAATTAGTTGTTAACATGAAAAGGATTAACTTAACATGGACCAGCAAGATTAGCATGAAAAGCATCTACAAAGCATAACCACTTACTCAACTATTGCATACAAGGAGCAATCAAGGCTTATATACATGCATCTACTAATTAAGCATTTAATAAAACCTTTTATTTATTTAAAACAAGTTGATGATAAGCATATCATGGAAAGGAATGAAGTTGCCGAGGAAGAATAGGGGTTTGAGTGTCCCAAGGTCCACAATCAAAGTATAAAACTCACCATAGTCATTTAAGTATTTATATAAATCATTTTGGGGCTCGTGTTGATTAAGTATTTTATCACTTGTAAATTAATTAACCAAGTTAAAATTATCAAAACAGTACCAAACTTTTTTGTGAAGGGAGGTATTAGCATGTAAAGCATACAAAAAAAGTTTCATGATTAAAGCATAATTATTTTAGCCTATAAAAATCATGTAAGGTCCATTTATTAATTAAAAGAGGTAATTTTTCAAGCATACCAAAACTACTGAAAATGACCTGTTCATATTTTTCCTAGACAGAGAACAACATAAAAAGGCTACACAAAAAGTTTCACAATTTTATCAAGCTTCTATAATTAGTTATGAAATAAACAAGATTCGACATTTTTAATCATATCTGAAAAGACAAAATCATTTTTTGCGCCTAAACTTTTCCCACTCATCCTTCTCTTACCCACAGCCACTGATCGATGGGGCTCGGGTCAACCCTGACCCAGCCTGGCATTGACCGCGGCATCGCCGGCGGGTAAGTCACGCAGCTCACCGCCAATGACCTCTCCGGCACGTGGACTGCACCGGCGTGCTCCCCCCCCCCCCCCCCCCCCCCCCCCCCCCCCCACACACACACACACAGCCATGCTACATGCTACCGAACGAACGAATTAGGGCACGGGGTGTGTGTGCAGCCGCAGCCACGGCGGACCGGCGGCGCACGGCGCGGCGGTGCTTGCCGACGGCAAGGTCGCCAGCGACGGGAAGGTCACCCACACGCTCCCCACACTCTTGCTAACACTACTACGGTACTGGTTGGTCGAATTAGGGCTCGCAGCGTCCCTGACTATGGCCATGGTGGCACGGCGGCGCGGCGGCGATCATGGCGCTACGGCCCCTAATCGGCCTAATTAAAGCGGGATACGCGTAGAAGGTGCTCACCGTGACTTTGTGACGCGTGCAGGTGAAACAGAGGAGACTCGGACATGGCTGCCGACGGAGAGGGTGGATGCGGTGGTCAGACCCGAAGAAGACGACGGCGTTCCATCGCATGCTGTGCGATAGAGATAAAAAGGAAGAGCCTATGAGCATCACGTAATAGCAGGGAAGCCAAAACGGAAAATATTAAGGAGGGAGATGCAGCGGAGCGAGCTGGCCACAGTGAGGGTGTTCACGGCGGCGCTCTGGACGCCGAGGAGGAAGACGACCACGTCTGGCTGGCTCCGGTGGCTAGAGCAGACGCGAGTGGGTCGAGCGGATGTGTAAGGTGATGTAGAGTCTGTGTGCAAGGCGAATTGGGCAGGAACGCCACAGTGGCGGAGAAATCGCCGGCGCGGCGAGAGCTTGGCGGCGGCGCTGGAGAGGGAAGAAAGCGAGGACGCCGGCCGACTCCAGGTTAAAAGGGCGAGGGCGAAGCGTCTCGGCCTCCAGCTCCTGCTTGCGACGCGGCAGGGGAAGCAGCTGCGTGTCAACACACACGAGGGCGGCGAAAAATGGTCGGCGGGCGTCGGCGGTGAGCAGCTGCGTCACCTGCTTGCCAGAGACACTGTTGCCAACTGAAACTCGATCTTCTTCTCTCCTTTTTCTCCAGATTTCTCGTAGTGACTTGAAAAACTTCCTTACTACGGATTGTTCATCTAAGAGAGATCTCCAACTTTGGTCTAAGTCTCAAACCCAGATTCTCACTGGATTGAGAGATCTAGAGAGAGGAACAGAGGTACCTTGAAACTGATCCGCAAAACTTTCAGTTAGAGTTTTTCAAAAACAGTTTTGTTAAGCAACTTTGGGGAATTAATTAGAGACTAAACATGATTCAGTCATTACATATAATTACACATTAACAAAGCTTAAACATTACACCAAACAATGCAACAAAAGTTGGATAAATTTTATTCATGGAAACTCATTTAATAAATCCCCAAAGTTGGAACTTGAAAACTGATATTCAGTGACTTAGGCAAAAAATTGGCCAAGTTTGAAATTCAGCCTTAAATTCAATCTTTGAGTTCAATTTTAAACATTTTTAACTTATAAATATCACCAAACTTTGATTTCATAAGAAAGCTCACATTTAACACTAAAAAGTTTATTTTAACAAAATTTTACTTGTTTAAACAAATTCACATATTTAAATTCACAAAGATCCTTAAGCATTAATATTGGCATCATTTCATGCAACATATGAAACACCACTTGTGCAACATGAGTAAGCTATAATTGAAACATGAGTTGCATTAATGCCACAATGCCGGATGATTATGCACCATGATGCTCATAATCAAGTTTTAATTGCTTTTTAACAACTGGGATGTTACAGCTAAGGGGAAGTGAGAAGGAGATATGCGGACAGGGGCAACCCACGGGAGCCTTCGGTGGTTGCTGGCAGTTCGGTTCCAATTGGTTTCTCGGTTCGGTTAGGGGCTAAAACTGAACACCGAGCCAATCACCAAAGTTTTCAGAATATGAAACCGAAAGATAAACCGAAAAACCGACAATTCGTTTCGATTTCGGTTCGGGGTTCGGTTTTTTGTCTAAATGTGCCCAGCCAGACTTGGGGGCAGACAGCTTCTTCACCGATCACCGCAGTAAAGTATAAATACACCACACATCCCCTGCTGCTGAATAGTTTGTACTCCGAGAGAAAATCCCCAGTATTTTGGATGGGTTGCACGCACCGATCAAACAATTTAGTAAAAAAATTTACTCCCACACGCAGAAACATAAATTCAGAGTTTCCAAACCTTTTTTTTCTTTTATAAGTTGCTGACTTGTTAGTTGTTTGGTGGTGGTGTCTCGGCCTCTCGAGGTAACCTTCAGAGTTCAGGCTCAGTATACAGTTAATTTGTCATGTTCGCTTGGCTGATAAGCCATGACTAAAAGTACTATTGATTATTTTATTGTGAAAAAAATATTCATTAACTGAAACTGCTTATAAACCGGGCTGGCAGCATGGCACTGTTAGCCGGCGTTCCCTTGTCGTTTATCGCAGCGAGACCCAGTCAGCGCAAGTCAAATCAAATCCAGTCGCAGCATCTGTCTCTTCCAGTGCAATCCAATCACTGCCACTGCTGACTGCCCTTAACTTTCAGCCCGCCGGCCCGGATTCTTGACCTTTCGAAGGGTAGGGACCCTACATAAATATTTTTTCCCTCCTCTCTTTAAGGGTACCCGGTCCAGGTGCTCCGGCTCCTCATGCCTTGGTCATGTTAGACACTATTGAGACTGTAGGTGCTCCCAGCAGGGCTCCGGCTCTTTCCAATCTCCGCTACAAACAGTCTGTTCGGGAGGCCGTATCGTATCGTGGATTATTTACTGCTGGCTGGTTTAGTGTGAGAGAAAAACACTGTTCCCGGCTGGAAATTTACGATCGTTTACGAGTAAGCGAACAAGCTAAAACCGACGGAGCCGGAGGAGCTACGTTTTGGAGGCTCCAGCAGCTCCTCTACAGTGGTGCTATAGTAGCCGAAGCCGGAGCCGCCGGAGCCCTCCAAACGGCGCCTTAACCTGAGGGCGCATACACCGTCGATCGGGTGCCTGCTTGATGCTACAAAAAATTTGCAGTAAACTGCACTCAACAGTCAACACTCCCAAGACAGAGAGGTAAAAACCGAGTGATCCACGCCGAGCAGCAGCATTACTATTATTTTCACCGTATAAGGAGGAGCAGTAGCTAACTTGGCACCAACCAGTGAATGAAGCCAAAGTGAGATTTTGAAATACTGACATTATCCTGGATCTATCTAGTAGCGCTGGACCGACGTAGCCAGATTGAGATTGGTCGATCAGTCACAGGTTGACAGCAGCGCGCATGCAGCACTGTACATCATGCATATCCATCTGACGATTATTGACGAGTGGGCACAATGATCACGCAGGCAGGTGGCGTTGGCGGTCTCGGCCTCGCCCCTTGGATCTTTTTTTCTTTTGGATGGACGCCGCCTTTCGTTGTCGCCGATCTACACGACTACGCCAGCTTCACTCACACCCGTCGGTCGATTCAGATATCGGAGACTGGATAATTAAGGGGAGCTAGCTGCTGCCTCAGTTTCAGTCATACATGCGAGGCCGTGCAGCGTGGAGCCGTCGAGGTGTGGAGTGGAGCCATGCCATGTAGCGGTGGACCAAGAAAATATTTCAAGAAACTGAACAACACTACTATTCAATCGTAAGTCTTAGTCTTCTATACTATAAAACTTTGATTAAAAATTTATAAAGACTCCTACAGGGGTTCCACTGCTACGATATGGATAGGAGAGGCTTAAGCCACCCACCCCACCGCTGTGTGCGCCCCTGATGCCATGCATGCATGCAACAGCCACGGTGGTTGAGACGTAAGCTGATCGATGCAGCTGGGAGAGCATGTGACTGCAGGCGTTTGTGTGGTGCGATCGTTCCATTCCATCTTCTGCTGCGTTTAGTTTCTAAAAAGTTTTCCAAAAAGTGCTACAGTAGTCGTCACATTAAATCTTGCGATACGTGCATGGAGCATTAAATGTAAACGAAAAAAAACTAATTGTACAATTTGGTTGAAAATCACGAGACGAACGTTTTGAGCCTAATTAGTCTATAATTAAACACTAATTATCAAATAAAAATGAAAAATGCTACGGTAACCAAATTCCCAAATTTCGCGAACTAAACACGGCCTCCGTCTCTTAATTCTGGTCGCGTTCTTGCGCGATACGGTATGTACGTGTCAGGTCGTCGCCGTCGGACTGAATTATTCCGAGCCAGCCAAGGACGACGTACAAACCGACGCCGTCCTTCTACCTATTCAGGGCCGGCACTGCCTATCTGAGGTAAAAAAAAAAGGTTCAATAGTGTGTCAACTTAGTACTCAGTAACTGATTTTGTTTTTTTTTAATAGAAAAACTCAGTAACTAAGCTCTGACACGCGACCGAATAGGCGAATACGCCTGGCCTGATCCAGGCCCACTTCCCTGCGAAATCTTTGGATTTTCAGAGGATTCGAAACTTGGGGAGCTAACGTTTGGCAGGCCTAGTAGCGCAATCCGGGCTTCGGAAGCCTCTAGACGGCCCATAATGCTGGCTGATGGGCCGGCCTGACCAATTGATGGGTTCTGCTTCTGCTTTACCAATCAATCTGGCTTGAGAGTCGCCGGCGGTTCCCCCTCCCCGATTTCTCCACCGATTCGGCCGGCGGGAGTCTACGCAGGCTCGCCGGGATCGCGGGTCCACGATGGCGGCCAACTTCTGGACGTCGTCGCACTGGTAAGCCTCCCGGCCTCGTTGCCCCCTCCTCCCCGTTCGCGCCTTTCGATTTGGTGCCTGATTAGGGCGGTGCTGCTGTTGTTGCTGGGATGTGCAGCAAGCAGCTGCTGGACCCCGAGGATGTGGACCTGGTTCCGGCGGCGGACCGGGAGCGGGGCATCACGCCGGAGGAGTTCCGCCTCATCAAGATCCATATGTCGTTCCGTGAGCTCCTATCCTTCCCTCCGCTTTTCCTGACACCTTGCTCTAGCGTTTCCCGATGTGAGTATGGCCCTGTACAGCTTACCTGGGAAGCGCTTCCCAGATAAGCTGCATAAATAGAGTAAAAGCGGCGGTCAAAATAAGCTGGTTTGATCCAGCTTCTGCTTTTTAGTACTGCTGTGGAATAAGCGTGGCCAGAACAAGCTGCTGAAAAGCGTGGCGTTTGGCTGTTGATTTCAGCTTATTTTGGCCATAAGCAGCGTATAAGCTGTACCAAACAGGCCCTATGTGAGCCAGCTTTAGATTCTAGCTTGCTTCTGTATAGTGTACTAAAAAAAGTCATACCAAACTCACTGTGTGCTGTTAGATGTTAAAACTGCTAGTCTTTTATGGCCTTAGGCGTATCAAATGTAGACTGATCTGATGTTCAAACGATCGCCAGTATTCCGCGAGTGTGACAAATAACTTGTGTATATGTAGTTATACCCATGAGCATCCTGTGCTATGTTCTTCCCTGCCGTTTCAGTTGAGAAAGGGAGAAAAATACGATGGTTTGCCCCTTGTTTTTACTCTACTGATTTCAAACAAACAAGTTCATGTCCTTGTTTATGTTATACCTTTTTGGTGATGGGAAATTTTGCAATCCTTGCTTTTATTAATTTGACACATTGTTCATTTCCATACATTTACATCAGTCATAGGATCTCACATTTTCACATGATGGATGTCCATTTTGCATTAGGACACATTGTGTCATCTTGGATGCCTTACCAATACAAGCATTTGATGATTTCAGATATCTGGAGGCTGGCACAGCAGGTTAAAGTTAGGCAAAGGTTAGGCCTTGTTTGCATAACCTGATTTATTTGCTTCTTTTGTACTGATAAAAAAACTTGTTTGTCATCTTGATTTCTTACTATATTTTGCACTTGGCATTTTTCCTTCTACATCTTGTAACTTATATAGATGCTAAAAGAATTAAAGAACACATCATATAGGTTGTTGGTTTATTAACTGAAAATCAGCACATTCAGATGTTTAGTTACTGGGGATGCAACTTCGATTGGATCTATGTTTACTTGTTTCGTCACTTCTTTTCTGTATGCTTCTTCTTTGGGGCAATTCTTTGCAGTACCAGGTTGAACAAAGCTTCAGAGATGTCATGAAGAGAATCTTCAGATTTTCGAACAAGATTTGTTTTGCTGTGGTCATACTTAAACTTACTTGAATTTTCTTTTTGACTTAATGAGGAGCATCTTTATTATTAAAGATTCCCTATCCAAAAACCCAGTGCAGAACATTGGAAAAGGACGGGATACTATCCTTCTCAAAACCCACCTTTTTATATCCCAGTCCCAGTCCATATCACAAACCCATGGTGCATCCAAACGCCACCTTAGTGTTTGTTCCTCCCCCATCATTTTGTCCTTGATGTTCCTACTCCAGGTTCAATAATCAAACTCTGGCATCATTAAGAGAAAGATGAGCTTCTCAAATAGAATTCTTATGTTACCGTATGCTCATCGACCATATGAGTGCGACAGTACTTACAGGATTATTGTAAAAACTAATATTGAGTGCATCTCAAGTCTCAACGAATTAAGTTTTCACATAACATGCATGTTATATCCTGTCTTTAGCTTGTCTGCCAAGAAGCGATCTTTGTGACCTTAAACTGTTGTTATTTCAGGGTTATAGCTACAGCAGTCACTTACTTCAGGCGTGTGTATACAAGGTATGCTTCTCTATGTCAGGAGGATACACTGCATGTGCATCTGTGTTCGTATGCATTGTAGAATTATCACTTCTAAATTCAAATGATGGTCTTACTACTTAGAGGAAGGAAACATAGTGTTATTACAAGATTTGTAGAATTGTTTCCTAATTTTTTTCAACTGTCCTCTTATAACTGTTTAACTTGAAATAAGAAAACCATGTCCGAAACCTAATCTTCTGACATCATTAGCTGGGCTAAATATATCCAGATTTTATCATTTGTTTCTATATATTCTCCTGAAAAACATTGAATTAGTTTTTCTAGTGGGGCCTTGAATCTTTTGGATGTGTATATTTTGTAGTGAGAATTTTGTTCTAACACGAAATTTGTTTCCAGGAAGAGCATGTCAGACTATGATCCTCGTTTGGTTGCACCTACCTGTTTGTATTTGGCATCTAAGGTGGAGGAGAGCACAGTGCAAGCCCGTCTTCTTGTCTTTTACATAAAAAAGATGTGTGGTATGTCTTATAACCATGTTTATTGGCATATTTACATGGAAAAACTGCTGTAGACGACCTTTTTTCTCTCTCCCTCTCTTCAAAGTGCAGGTTCCGATGACAAGTATCGGTTTGAAATTAAGGATATTCTTGAAATGGAAATGAAGCTCCTGGAAGCTCTTGATTATTATTTGGTTGTTTTCCATCCATATCGTCCTCTCTTACAGTAAGAATCTGTTTCCTGTGTAATCGCTGGTGTTTTTTTGTGGAACATACCTTTCTCATATCTCCCTAGCTTTCGGTTATTTGTTCTAGTGGAACTCCGAGTTGATAGATGCCCTATCTGCAGGTTATTGCAGGATGCTGGCATAACAGATCTGACACAATGTGCCTGGTAAGCACTGCTTTTATCAACAGCATGATTCAGTGTCAACAGTTAAGGGGAAAAGGAACTTTTATTCTGCTTAGGACTTTTATGCTATTGAAGCTGAAGCCTAGGCTCTTGGATGTTTTTGTTGGCCCAAACTTGGACTTTCGAAACATTGTCATGAGTAAACAAGTCAGAGCAAGATAACTACCCTCATTCCTTGCAGGGTTTATTGACATCAATAGTTTAAGTAAGACTAAGTATTTTGCATTTGGTATGGAATACCCTTGGAAGCAAATACTTATATCTCTTCAGAGTTTCCTTTCTCTTCCTTCTGAATTTGGCCCAATTCGGCAGGGCTCTGGTTCCTCCTAAAAAGGCTTCGACTTTGGCTCCTCTTGTGGAGCTACTTCTCTGGTGGAGCTGAAGTCGTTTTGGAAAACGTTTGGCAAAAACGGCTCTAGTGGTAGTTTGTGAGGAGCCGGGAGAAGCCACATTTTTGTGGCTCCAGCTCCTCTGGGCTTCTTCGCCAGAGCCATTTTGGCACCCCACCGTTTGGCATGGCTTCATGGCAGGAGCCAGAGCTGGAGCTGGCCCTGTGCCAAACGCTAGTGTGATATGCACAACAACATAAATTGATTCACCTAGAATTGTTAGTGTTAGTTTTAGGATTAGTATCTAATTATGGGTGATATTGTATGCTCAGTCTTTAGCTAGACCTGTTGGTTGTTGTTACATCTTCGTTTCTTTCTTTTCTTTTCTTTTTTAAAGAAAAAACGACCTTTTATGACTTGCAGGGGCCTTGTTAACGATACATACAAGATGGACCTTATCCTCATATACCCTCCCTACATGATTGCACTGGCCTGCATATACATAGCAAGTGTTCTGAAAGACAAGGACACCACAGCATGGTTTGAAGAGCTCCGTGTTGACATGAACATAGTAAGCAGTTCTGTTGTTGATTTCCCAGCTATTTATTCTGTATTGTTTTCTTCACCCAACTTTGTGACTTGCAATTCCCAGGTTAAGAATATCTCTATGGAAATATTAGACTTCTATGACACCTACAAGATTGATCCTCAAAGGGGCATCCCTGAGGATAAGATAAGCCCCGTGATGAACAAGTTGCCGGCGAAGGCTTAACTCAGATTTGGCGTCTATTCAAGCTTTCTTAAGAGTGTAAACTAGTAGCAAGCTACATCACACTTCCACCTGTGTGTGTACTGAGCCTGCACTGTTGCTTGTGACGTGTTGATGAACTACCTGTTGACAGAACCCCAATGGAATTGTTTGTGTATGCTGCTGGAGTGAACTTCAATCTAGTAGTATCAGCATCTTTTAACTATTTTATTACAAGTGTTGTTCGAGGGTTCTTGATTATGAAAGGTGCTACTTTGTGTTATCTGAAGATGTGTTGTAGGCCTTTGGCTGTTAAAATCTGCATCGCTAGCACCGGCGGTGTGCACGTGGGTGTGTAGGCCTTTGGCTGTTAAAATCTGCGTCGCTAGCACCGGCGGTGTGTGCATGCGGGGAGCCCATAGAAGTAACAGACAAAAGACTTACAAGCCATCAGATATGAATATTAGGTTATTTCCATAGTGGATTGGTGTAGGCCGTAGATAGGAGGCCACACTAGCTCAACGCCTCAGCCATCTTTCTAGATGCCAGAGAAGGCGGTCAGAAAATAGTACGAGTATACACTATACAGTGCCAAACAAAAAGCATCCAAAATGCTAAATATTTCAAGTTGCTATCGTCATTTTAGAATGAAGCATATCCCAGTTACACTAATCCACTAGGGCAATAACCTAATACATACAACACCACAATAACATTCTGGAACCATGGATGCAATAAGAGGAAGTTTTCATGATGCGCTCCTGGTGATGCAGTTAAATGATACAGATTAGGATGAAACATCTATCTGCTGTTCACCCTAAGAACTTCTGATCTTCACTGTACATTGCACAGCCTTATGTTACCAGAAGTTTCTTTGACAAAGCCAATCGACCTGTATCGGATAACAAAGAGGTTAAGCTAATTGCCCCAAAAGTTTACTACAAGCCATCAGATATGTAAAGCAGCTCACCTTAACTAGAAGCCTTTGGAAGGTAAATACGATGAGCACTATTCATTTTCAGCCCCTTCCTGCAAGTAGGGCATTTCTTCTGAATCTTGATGGCCTGCTTGATGCACATGTCGCAGAAGACATGGCCACAAGTCGTTGTGGAAGGCTCCTCCATCTTATTCCAACATATTGGGCAGGTAAAAAATGGTTCCTTGGGGACCTCCTTGGCAGGCTCTTTGCCAGTTTGTACGGCATTTGACTATCGAATAGAAACTCGTAATTAGAGTTCAATGCGAAGAGCAATGTAAAAGCAATTGGGGCAAGCATCAAACACAGGGCAGCCTTTTTGCTGAAATTTTCGAAATGTACTCCAAAATACTAAATAGCAAGCCAGTGAGTTAATATCACCTACATTACAGAACATAACATGATGCTAGAAGTTTACAACGACAGCATTTGGATAGTCATAGATATTAAAGGTTGGCAGCTAGCAAGAACATGAACAGACCCGTATCACACCATAATAATATGTAAGTATGTGTTCCAAGACTTGGTTGGCCAAGGAAAATATGAATTTAAAACAAAACACTGAAAGGACAAAGTTACATAAATAACATTATACGGGAATGTTGAACATGTAAGTTAGGATTGAGCATTAACAGGAAACCTTATGCACATTAAATAGCTGAAAGTACACAGATAGGTCTTCTATCAACCTAGCTTTGAAGTTGAAAAAGTTATTCCCCTCAATCAAGACTATTATTATAAAATAAATACCTGCAAGCTGGACCCTGCTCCCCAATCTGGAGTGAGGTGATGTCCTACTGGTACAACCCTCTGGCGTTTGTTCCCTGTGGAGAAGATACAGACGCATCGTCATCACAAAACACATATGACTGAATGCATGGTAACAGATAGCTAGGAAATAAGATGTGTGTTACTGTTGACAAACATTTTTCATGTAGGCAGCATGCAATATCATAGAAGCCAGTCAATTAAGAAATTAGAAAAATGAGAAATATCAGTCTAACTTCCAGCACAGCCTAGAGATGTGTCACCACTATTGCAGTAGCTTGTGTCCTAAGATGGAGTAATCTGAGATATAGTCATAGGCACATTGCAAGCACTAACCCAAATTGTTTGTGTTGTTGAATATACAACTTTTGAAGAATTTAACTGCAATTTGATATTGCATTGATGAACAGATACCATTACAAAGGCCACACCAATTCTACAAGCACAATGATACGAAGGCAGTAAACTAACCTTCCCGGCTAGCTTCAACCTCCAAGTCAACCACTGTTATAGGTTCCCTCCTGGTTCTCCTGTTCCTCCTCTGCAGAATACAATATGCTTTGATGTAAGTGCTAGCTGATGGTGCACCATATATATTAGCATAACTATCATTCATAAAAATTCTTATTAACAGGAATAACTGCAATAATAAAGAGTTTGAGAAGTCCTGTTAAAAGGCTGCTACTTAAAAATCACCAATTGACCCAATGGCATGACACTAGCAGAACAAACAATGCTATTGAAAAGTGTAAGTACTTGTTTAAATTCAAGATAATGAGAGAATTATACTGGCGGGGGCACTCGCGAGGGCGATACTGCCTGAACTTCATCTTCGATGGCCTCCACATCAATGGGTGAGTTTCGGGCGCCAGGAACAGGGGTCAGTGGTCCACGACGGCTCTCTGCCACCCGGGAGCTTGCTTCAAAGATCACCAATACTTTATCAGCAGACCCATCTTGCGACTGTCTCCTTGGTGCACGCCTTGTACCACTGACAGTGTTCATGCTCTCTTTGGTGCCTATACTCACCTCAACTTAACAAACCTGAAATTCATAGGCACATGGTATAGTTCCTTATCTGCTAGTCTACTGCTCTACAGTTTTTTACTTCACGATAACAACAGAACCTAGACACTGTTCCCTCAAAAAACAAAACCTAGACACGCATCCAACCCTAACAGCCTAATCACTAAGTAAGTAATAATAACTAAGATTAAAACCGCAGCAAAGGCAAAATCGTAAAACTGTAGAGTTCTACGCGGGGTGATGGGAAAAAAAATTGACGAACAAGACTAACAGCTCGAAATCACGGTTCCCAGCAAAGATCTACCGAATCAACAAAGATCAGCGGTGGGGAGGCGTTACTAGAAATGAGAAAAATCGACCTAAGGACCGGGGGAATCGGCGGCGCGGCGCGGCGATCGAAACTAATCAGAAACCCCTCCCTCCCCCGCGGTTGCCTCGCCAAATCAACACCGGGAGCCGCCAACCCACGCGGCCCGGACCAAATACAGACCGTATGCATCGGGAGGGACGAGAAATCCGCACGTACCTGTCGAATCGGACCCGAGTTCGATCGAAGTATCGAACGCAGTTCGTTCGTTCGAAGAGGGGAGGGGGGAAGCCCGAAACCGCGACGGAACTTGAGGGGAAGGGGAGTAGTGCTTCCTCCTTTCTATTGCGTCCACTCTCCGGTGCGGTGACTTATGTGATCATTATTAGCGTCCCTGGCAAGTGGGGCAGCCGAGCAAAGCAAAGCCCACTTCAGGCGAGTCCACGAGGCGGCCAGCCCAAGCCCAACAGCGCGAAAACAAAACCCTAGCCACGAGCTCGGCTCCCCGAGCGGGTCCGACCTGAGCAGGAATACCAGCGAAGTTGAGAAGCTGGAGCCGGCCGGACGAAGGGGCGTTTACCAGCCTGGACGGAGCCGAGCCACGTTGTCCATTCACTCTGCCTGGAGCTGAAGTGTTGAACGAAGTGGGAAAAGCTTCCAAAAGAACTGTGGCGTAAAAGTGAAATAGCCATGGCGGCGGGTGCGGCCTCCGCGCGTGACCGACGGCGACGGAGCCGTGCTCCGGCGGGTGGCGCTGCCCGCGACGTTGGAAACGATGATAGCGAGGAGCAGCACCTCAACCCCTTCCTCGATGCTGCGCCATCCGCCTCCTCAAGGGTCCAGTTCAGTTGCGTGCTTCCTTTTGCTTGCAGATGCTCTGCCTTCTCTTTTCTGTCTGTGTTGGCTCGTCATGGGATTGTGTCCTCGCTAGGTTCTGCGGATCTGGGCACAGGAATATGGCGTCGCGCGCGCGGTGGGTGGAGGAGACCGGCGCTGCGGAGGTGGTGGAGAGCAGTGGCTGACCACCGGTGTCACTCGGGCCGGCAAGCTGTACTACAATACAACGTTGAGGAGATCGGGTACGTACGCCAACTGTTCGATGAAATGGGTACGTACGCCAACTGTTCGATGAAATGCCGTATCTGTACAGCATGTGATCGTATACTGGCCAGCACAAATGCTGCATTTGGTGTGCTGTGCATCTAGCAGACCAGCAAAAATGATGCACTACGTGAATCTCTGAAGCCATTTATACTCCTAATGTATTATGCATGAATTGCTTGCCATTGACTTCATTTTTCAAGAACTTGAGTTTGCTAGTGAAGGTTTATTGTCTGATGAAAACATGTAGGTTCTTGGCTGAAATAGGTGCCTTGGTTCTTCTCAGTGATAAGGATGAAACCATAGGAATTGAAGCCATCTATGAAAAGCTTGCTGGAGGAAATTATGGGTGCTCCTGGGATACTTTCCAGGCTTATAAGCACTTGAAATCGCTTGGATATATCGTTGGAAGGTTTGGTGTTCCCTGGACAATGAAGCATGGTGGTACTTGTGACACCATTGCTCCCCAGATGAATATACTTGAGACTGATCAGAGCTTAAATAAAGTTGACGGAGCCTCCAATGACATAACCAAATTGCTCAAGAAAATGCAGATTGATGGGATATCTCCATCTTTTGAAGTTTATCTACCAAATAGCAAGTTCAAAAAGTCATCCCCAGGGTCCCCTAGTTTCCTCTTATGTCTATTAAGGTAACAGTACATTAGTACGCCTTTATCGACTCAGTTAATTTTATGCTCATAGATTCAATGCAGTTTCATTTTTCCGCAATTCATCTTCTGTGGATCTTTCAGTATTTTAGTGTAGGGTAACAGGGTCTATCTTCATTTCAGGCTTTTCTTTAATTGTGGAAATATCTATCTATAAATATGAATGCATATACAATGTTAGTATAATATCTTCTTTGGAACATGTGAGTGCCCACTGGTACACATGGGCCGAGTTTCATGGAGGCCAAGGGTGGCTGGCATCCACCTCTATATAAATGGATTTCTTGTGCTTATTATTTGCAATGATCACCCATCTGCTAGCTATATGAACTCAATTGATAACTCAGTTGAACCTGATTGATTCTCAGTTAATTGGACTCTGTCTTGCCAAGTTGCTATCAAATTATATAATCAGTCATCATTTCTTGCCTGCATATTCTCTTTGTGTTGGTCAGTTGCAACTTATCACATTTTCTTTCCATTTTTCACCATTTCCCCCCAAAAGAAATAAATAGATGAAACTGAACAGGGGTGTAAGATTTTCTGCTAAGAGATAAACTGCAAAGAACAGTGTCATGTAAGTCAAGGGTCGCAGCTTATGAATAAAACCAGCATCATAGGAATCAAGGATGATCTCATATATTCTGTTGATACATGTTTCTATAACAACTTCAACATTCGACATATAATCCCATAAGAAAGACATTGATGTATTGTTTTTCCAATCTAATGCAGGGGTAAACCACCCTCAAGAGTTGAATTGGAAGCGGTGGAAAATAATTTCAGAGGCATCCCTCTGAAATATTGTCATGTGGATAATGGACGGGTCAGCTTTCTCTCCTTTGATGAAGTTACACTCCCAAGCTTGTCCTGATGGGTAGCAGCAGAACATGTAAACTGTAAAGTACATAGCATGATAGCAACAACGAGATCTTCCTTCATCAGTTGGTCACAACAATTATTTTTCTTGTCTGAAGCATGGTTAATTGATCTGAAGCCTGATAGCACGTGAAATGTTCCATCTTTTGCTGAACGGGTCTTGTTGAATCTTGACCCACAAATTTATATACCCTATACCCGATATGTGTCATGTATGCATGCCCAAGATCTCTTTTGTTGAGGTCGTCACTAGAACTGCCAGAATTTCTTGCAGAGATCAGTCACACAAGTGATTGCTTTTATACTTGATTGCTGATTAGCACTTGCACAATTGCAGAGACATAATTTTTTGTAACCATAGTCCCAAATTGACATGCGAAATATTTAAACTACATAAGCAAGCGCAAATTCACACAATTAATGAATGAATAATTAAATCTGTAAGGAATAAATCTGCTGATGCAAACAAAACTCAGTTGTATAAAAGTGTGATGCTGAACATTGGCGCGACAATGACCGAATACAAACCCTACAAAACAATCTTGCGGCTCACGATTTAAATCTCTGATAGAGCACACAACTTCTGGACTTCTGATAGTGCACACAGCTTCAGAACAGTGTCTTGAGATGCATTCGCACAAGCGCACTTTCCTACCTATTGATTGTCCCCTTGACAAGCGAACATATTAAAGTATGGAATTCTCTGTAGTATCACAATCCAGCAATTTGTTGTACAGTCCAGATTGTATGTTGGAAGGAGAAATCATGTCTAGTCTTTGCTTCTTGTTCACTTCTGATGATTTTGTTTCTGAGGCTGCACCTGTGACTTTCGGATTTCCAACTGTGACAAATGCTACTCTCTTCCTAGTCTCGGGCTTCAGGTGCTCGCGAGTACTAAAGGTGTCAGGAACTGAACAAGCACCGCTTTCATTTTCTAGCTGCCTCTGAGAATCTCCAGCATCACTGCAATGGATCATTTTATCTGGTTGCTCCGCTAGAGCAGCGTCTAGCTGGCTGGCTGGCGAGTTCGTTCCTTCTAGACTTTTCATATCTGTAATTGGTCACAAAATAGGGCAATAGAATAAAAAATAATGCTTTTGAAATTAAAGGCCATAGAACCATAAAAATAGAACTGGTCATGTTCTACATAATAAAAAAAATTGTTGTTGAAAACCTTTTGTTTTGTTCCATAAAGCAACAGCCGACTTTCAAATTAACCAAGTTATAACTATATAAATAACTAATCAAATGTTGCTCTGTAATATGCAAAACCTGGTGCATTTCAGTCAGAACCATGTTAGCTTATCATTCAAGTAGGCTATGTGAGGTTAGCATCAGAACACACGTCTGCCATATCACCATAAATCATGCCACCATGTGTGAACTGTAGCTATTTAATATACGCTCTAATGTAACATACTTCCAAAGATTGATGAACTAGCCTCCAAAGCCAGACTCCTACCTTGGTAGTTGGCAGCTAGCTTGGGAACCATGGGAGTTTTTATAGTAAAATAATTCAAAATATCTTAATATTTAATTTGAGCTATGTTCTTAGCAATGCAATAACACTACTAAGGTGCTTTCTTTTCCATCAAAATCAGCAACAAAGCACCAAGCATTGCCATGATTCATGAGCATGTCAACTAATTATGACAAAGGCAACAAAGAATTCAAGATCAATGGGTCATCATGCATTTATTGTGAAGAATAGAAGATAAAGCATTTCAACCTTCACTAATCAGTGCAAGTGTTTCATACTGGATTGGAGATTCAGGACCGCAGCACTTCTGATCCTCAACTTGGGTTTCCTGACAGATATCCTTAACCTTTTCATGCAAAATGAATTTATCTTTTACCCATACACACTCCAGAACTGCACATGCAGCATTCATAGAGGGGTAGTACTCTCTGAAAGCCTGTGGGAATAAGAGAAAGAAAAAAGAGGCAAATTTATTTAGCGAAAATCATTACATTTACTAGCAAGATCAGTTTGTGTGAAAAGTGAAAACATGGTCTCAGGCAATACGGCTTTTCCATGATATACAAAATGACATCATTGCTAGCGTGGAAGTAAAATACACCTGCACTCCACTGATGCTAATCTTAACAGCCTGCTTCCTATCAGTAAGATCGGTGACCTTATTGTATACTGACACAACATCAAGTAACATCTGTGAAACAAATACCAGAACGTCAGAGCCTACAGCAAAAGCTATGTAGGGAAAACAGAGAATATAACAATATTAGCTAGCATGTGATTCCAAGGTGACTTTACTACTTGTTAGGAGAGCGCATGTCAGCAATTTCAAACCGAATTTTCTTGATACAATTAGCCATGCTTATAGATTATAACCCTCACCTGTTGGATCAGGACCCTTACTCGCGCAAGCAAAGAGAACACAGCTGTGCAAAAATCAACGAAGAATGATTTAGCAAGCAAAAATGTTATCTGACTGTGATTTAGGCTAAGGAACTTTGGACATCTCTCAATTGCAAGAGAAATTTATATTTGTTTTCTTATGATGATAATAATGAAATGGTCAAGGAGAGACATTTATAGTTTAAAGGTAAGCCAAGTGCAAGTGCACAAGCACAACTAGTCCTATTTGTGACCTAAGAAACTATAAACAGAAACATGATATAACAAGCAAAAGGAAAAGGATACATTGCTGCCTTCATAACAGGTTCAGACATCTGCACGGGACCGAGAAAATTTTGACTGAGATTTTATACGATATTAAGTTGGGCAAAGTATGAAATCTCACTTCGAGCCTACACATAAGTCAAGATTCCAATCGCATGAAAGCTCAACAAACACAAAACACACCTGGGATAACAAGCGGGCAACACCCAAAAGCCTCTCATGATGGCTGTGGTTTGCACCAGGTTTCTTCTTAGTCTGCCTATATCAGAATTCAGAAAAAAAAAAAAAAAAAAAAAAAAAGGTTTTTTAAGTAAAAATCCAAACATGCCAAGTAATAATCAGATAATAGCAAGTGTAATTTGTAAGAAGCGTAAATAGGCTGACTTGGTGGGGACGAGGATCGTGTTGGCCGGCTTGCAGCATGCGAGAACCGGGAACACGGCGTTGAGGACCTCCGCAAGGCCGGCGCCGAGCAGAAGCTTCAGGTCCCTCCTCACCTGCGCGCATAGAAACTCAACACTCGCTCAGCGCAGCGGGATGGGAGGTTTCATCAGGAGGAGGTGTAGAGGAGCGGCCGGGCCTCACCTTGAGGAGGTACTGGAAGTAGGCGGCGCCGCGGTGCTGGTTCCGGTGCTTGTACACCAGGCGCTCCAGCACCCCCGCCTCCGCCTGCAGGTGACGCAGCGCAGCCCGCAGCCGCTGCTCCTCGTCACCCTCCCCAGCAGTGCCTGCCTCCGACCTCTGCGACATGGCCGACGGCGTGTGGGAGCGGTGGCGGCGGATGTCCCTCCGGTGCTGTTCCTGTCCTCATGGCCGAACTGGGCCTTGCTGGTGGACGTGGGAATAGAGGTCTCGTTCATAACGCGGCGCGGAATTATTTTGGGCCAAGATGGGCTGTGATGGTCCAGGTAGAGTTGAACTTTGAGGACAGATGTGCCGCACAGTATATACGGGGAAAAACTTCATTCTGCCTCTGCCGCCCTATCGTCTGATTTTTCTTCTTTATAAACTTTATAAAACCCGATATTTTACACCTTGAACACTTGAAACCATTCAAATTACCTCCAGTTTGGAGTAATTTTGAGAGTTATTTTGTCTTTTTAGTTAAAAATTCGATAAATACTTGATAAAGGTTATTAAACCACAAAAAAATGTCTCTATGCTTTTAAATTCAAAAAAAATGGAGACATATTTTGATACTCCAAACCCAATAAAATATTCAGACCTCATTAAAATTTATCAAGACGCTAAAAATATATATTTATGACGTGTTTGGGACTGCTCCACAAACTCCATCGTGGAGTAGCTCAAAAAAAACCTGGAGTTTATAGAGTACCCTTTTAAGTGCTATCACAATTCCACCTTTTTTCCTCGAACAGGATAGGTGCAGCTAAAGCCGTTTGGCTAAAAACCATAATGCTTTGTGCAGGGCGTCCGTCTACCCGGACGCACCTTGCTGGGTATGTGGACTGACCTAACAAAATCCTCTTTCTCCATCTAAAAAAACTGGAAGCATTAGGATCCCCTTCCTCCTCGCCTGTTGCGGCATTTGTTCTTATCTGTTGGTTCTGAGCCCACCATCAATGACTTCAATGTGGAACTTCAGGGCAAAGGTTGCGATGACCATGCCGATGAGCTTTGCGCACGCTACCAGCCACCGGCGCGCCGTCGAGGTCCAAGCATGCGCCACTGAGCCGGCGAGCTTTTCACGATGGATGCTCCAACAAACAGGCGATGGGAGGAGCTTCGTGTGACACTGCCCCATCGGCGAGTTGCCCGCGCCACTACCGCGCCGGCGTCGAGCTCTGCAACGATGAGTATGCACCTGCCAACAACAAGGTGTCATTGCGTTGCAACCGCTTGTTGCAAGTGTGTTCCAGGTGTTTCAAAGGTTTCACATGAATGTTTCAAGTTGTTTATCTGGATGCTGCAAATGATGCAATATACATATATAAAAATCTCATTTGTTTCAGACATATGTTGCAAGTTTTTTTTATCTAGATATTGCATATGTTCCACTCATATGTTGCAAGTGTATATTCGAAATATTTTATCTATTTTCAGACGTATGTTGCATCAAGTGCTTCATGCTGTAAAGTGTTTCATGTTTTAGAGGTATGTTCGGAGAGTCACGGGGCGCGGTGGGTGATGGGGGCACGGCCCAGGCGTCGGGGGATGAGGCGCAGCGAGCCAGGGGCCTACGGATGGGGCACGCGGCACGCTAGGGGCCTGCTAATGAGGCGTGTTGCGGACTGGCGGACGTGTCGCGCTTTTTGGACAGGCGAGCCACGCGCTATGAGAATGGAAGGGCGAATCGCTCACATCAGACAGTTATTGTTCCTCATATCAGGGAGCTACGTTCGAACGCGTTCTAAGGCCAAACATCAGAGTGCTAGCCTTTTCGGGCTAAAAGCATGGAATGGAGCAGTGCCAAACACCCAAGGGAAATAGAAAAAAATATCTAGAAATAATCTAGATAATTCCCAAAACACTTTTTATATAGATGTATAAGCGTGCGTATTTTTTAAAAAAGATGTATGAACGTGTTTTAATGACCACCTGACCGGACAGCGTGCGCCGGTCGAGTGATGGGCGTCGGTTGGACCTGTGAAAGCTCTAGTTTGGTTTTGGTGAATTGATGAAACCCTAAGTGCTAACCTAGTTTATCAAAAGTGATTATGAGATAGGTAGCACTAGTCCAAGTGGTGGAGCAAATAAAGATCATGACATGATGATGGTGATATCATGGTGATGATCAAGTGCTTGGACTTGAAAAGAAGAAAGAGAAAAACAAAAGGCTCAGGACAAAGGTATAAATGGTAGTGAAAGCATCTAGGCCCCTAGTTGGATTTCGGTGATTAATGTCAATACAAGATTACTATGACTAATGTGTGTTTTGCAGAGGCAATTAAGTTAGGTCATGGTAATAGAGATCGATTAGACAATCGAAGTTGTCATGCCCCTACGATGGAAATCGTTTCAGTTTTCAAAGGATGGACGACAAGGTTAAGGATAACTAGTTCTAAGTGTCGATTGGAGTTGGAGAGACACTTAGAGTAGTTTAGGACTTTGTTTTTCCTTTGGCCGTACTATGAAGGGGGGTATGAACGGGTAGCTTGACCTAGTTGAGTCTAGTGAGTTAGGTGTGGTGCACACTTGTTTAAACTAGCTCTAGGTAGCTCCTATGAATGCCTAAGATCCTATGGAGCAAACTTCATTCACATATGTTCGAATGTTGGAAGTGAATGGAGGGTCAAACACTGACCGGACGCTGGCTCCGGTGCGACCGGACGCTGGCCGTAGGGTCCGGTCAGTTCATTTGACCGTGAAGAACAAGTCTGGAGTGACCGGACGCTGGAAGGTCGTGTGACCGGACGCTGAGGGCTAGCGTTCGGTCGACTCCAGTAAGGGTCCAGACTTGGGAAAGAGTGACCGGACGCGTCCGGTTAGTGGTGACCGGACCCTGAGTATCTAGCGTTCGGTCGTTTACAGTAAGCATCCAAGAGCGACCGGACGCGTCCGGTCGGTACTGACCGAACCCTGACAGCATCCGGTCATCATTTGAAAACTGTTCGCGGGTTGAACTAACCGGAGCATCCGGTCAAAACGATCGGAGCGTCCAGTCATCCCGCAGAAGCTCATAACGGTTCATTTTTCAGGCTGCCTTATAAATAGAGGCTCCACTCGTGAGTGGAGTAACTTTTGCTTATTTCAACAGCTGAGAAACACGTTTGTGAGTGCCAAGAAGAGCAAGGTCCTAGTGAGGTGTTTGTGATTTGAGAATCCAAGAGAGTAGCCTCACTAGCAAATCAAGAGTAGCAAAGTGTGCATCCATCTTCTCATTAGGCTTCGCGTGGTCAAGTGAGAGTTCGTGCTTGTTACTCTTGGTGATCGCCATCACCTAGACGGCTTGGTGGTGATTGGGAGGTTGGTGTTCACCCGGCGGAGCTTGTGGGTGACCCAACTCAAGTTGTGAGCGGTTTTGGGTGATTCGCCGCGACGGAGTATCGAAGAATCAACCCGTAGAGAGCACTTGATCCTTGCGTGGATCAAGGGGGAGCTACACCCTTACGCGGGTGCTCCAACGAGGACTAGTGGGGAGTGGCGACTCTCCGATACCTCGGCAAAACATCGCCGCGTTCCTTTCTCTCTCTATTTACTTTGAGCACTTACTTTTAGCATTTACCTTGAGCAATTCAATACTTGTTTTACATCCATAGAATTGCTTGCTAGAGTAAGTTTAGAACTTAGGTTGCGAGGTTGTTGTGCATTAGTTTGATATAAACACTTTTCTAGGCACAAGGGGTTAATTGGGCTATCCGTAGGATTTGATTATTGCAAGAGAATTTAGAATTAGCCCAATTCACCCCCCCTCTTGGGCATCTTGATCCTTTCAATTGGTATCAGAGCCTCGTGCTCACGTTTTTAAGCTTAATCGCTTAGAGCAAGATGTCTCACGGGGATGGACCTCCTCCTATCTTTGAGGGAGATGATTTTCCATATTGGAAAATCCACATGGAGGCATACTTAGAAGCTCTAGATGTTGGAATTCTAAGAGCCGCCTCTCAAGGGTTCCCAGCACCTAGGAATGCCGCACAACTTCAAGGTGATAAAGTGAATTATGAAAAATGGAATGCAAAGGCTCACAACACCATCTTTCGAGGCCTTTACAAAGATGTGTTCAATCATGTAAGGAACCACAAAGACGCCCATGCACTATGGTCGGACGTTTGTGCGCTCCATGAGGGAACCAAGAGTAAGCGTGAGGAACGATATCATCTTGTGATTAAAAAGCTAAATTCTTTTGAGATGTTTCCCAAAGAAAGTGCTAATGAGATGTATTCTCGATTAAATGTTCTTATAGAGGAAGTCAATGGGCTTAGACTCACTCAAATGTCACCATCCGACGTTGTGAGAAAAATCTTAAGTGTCCTCCCCATTGACAAATATGGGCACATTGTGACCGTGCTACATCAAGGTGATCTTTCCGCCGCTACACCGACACAAATCTTGGGAAAGATCAATGCTTATGAGATGTACATGCACATCACACCACAAGATGGCTCATCCTCTACAAAGAAGAAAGAGAAGGACTTAGCATTCAAAGCTAGCCAAGACAAGGGCAAAGCAAGACTTGAGTATGAGAGCTCAAGTGATGAAGATGATGAAGAAAGCCTTGCCCTCATGGTGAAGAAGACCACCAAGATGCTAAAAAGGCTAAACAAGAGTGGCATCAAGTTTGATGGCAAGAAGAAGTTCTTCACTAGCTCAAGAAGAAAGCCAATCTCCGAGATGGATTGCTACAATTGTGGCGAACTTGGCCACCTAGCTCATCAATGCACGAAGCCCAAGAAAGACAATTTCAAGAACAAGGGCAAGAAAGATGATTCAAGCGATGAAGATGAAAAGAAGAAGAACAAGCCATACAAGAAGAGAGATGGCAAAAAGAGGGAGTTTTACAAGAAGAAGAAGAGTGGCAAGGCCTATATTGTCGGTGATTGGCTCACGGACATTGATTCATCAAGTGGATCATCCGATGATGATAGTGACGATGAAAAGGTGGCTGCCATTGCTATTGATCTTGCATCTTCACCGCCATCATCGCTATCATCCTCTACACACCTATGCCTTATGGCTAAAGGTGAACGCAAGGTAACTAAGAGTGATGATAGTAGTGATGATGAACATGCTAGTGATGATGATAGTGATAGTGATGATGATGACTCACCTACATATGATGATCTTGTCAAAATACTAAGAAAATATACTAAGATCATTAGAAAGAGTAGAGCTACAAATGAAAAACTTGATGCTAAAAATGATTCACTCTTAGCTAAGTGTGATACATTAGAAAAGGCTAATGATGAGCTCAAAGAAATAAATGATTCTATATCATCCAAACTCAAGGAGCTAAAATCTTCTAAGAAAGAGCTTAAAGATAAAAATGATAAACTTGAGTGGGTGCACAATGAGCTTATCACTAGTCACAACAAGCTAAAAGATGAATATACAACTCTAAAGATCGATTATGATACCCTTATTATTGCACAAGAATTCTTACCAAATGAGCCACATGATGCTACTAACCATGTTGTTAAGATTGATATAGCTACCTCATATGATGATTTAATTGATGAAAGCATTGAGCATGGATCTAGTAGCAAAGGCAAGCAAGTGGTTGAGTGCAATGACTATGATGAGTATGTCAAGCTCAAGAGTGACAATGAGAAGCTCATGAAAGATCTTGAAGAGATGAAAAGTCACAACGCCATCGTGCTAGAAACTCTTGATCATGACAAAGAGGTGATCCTTGAGAATGAGAAGCTAAAAGAAGAAAACAAGAAACTCAAGGAGGAGAAGAACAATGATATTCTCAAGGAAGAGAACAAGAAGCTCAAGATGGAGAAAGAGCATCTCAAGGTGGGATTGAGCAAGTTTGCTAGAGGCAAGCATCTCCAAAGTGAGCTACTCATGAATACCATCATGAAGATGGATAGAAGTGGCATTGGATATATGGCAAGTGTAGAGAAGAAGAAGGCTCAAGCTCAACACCAACAATCAAAGCCAAAGCCAAAGCCAAAGAGATGTTTTGAGTGTGGACAAGAAGGCCACTTTGCTCATGAGTGTCAAACTCCACCACCACAACCCTTGCCCAAGCATGCTAGACCCTTTGCTTTCAATGCTCACTACATGCTTAGAAAAGATTCGAGTGGAAAGATAAAAGTCATGTTCTTAGGTCCTCCCAACAAAAGTAGGCCTAAGAAAATTTGGGTGGCTAAGTCACTTGTTGAGAAGGTGAAGGGCCCTCAACAAGCTTAGATCCCTAAAGCTTGAATCTCTTGTGTGTAGGTGAACTATAAGACCGGTGGAAGTCATTGGGTTATTGATAGTGGTTGCACTCAACATATGACCGGTAATCCTCGTATGTTCACCTCACTAGATGAAGAGGTAGATGGACAAGAGAAAATAACATTTGGAGATAATTCAAAGGGCAAGGTTAAAGGATTGGGCGAAGTGGCAATCTCAAATGATCATTCCATCTCCAATGTGCTCTATGTTGCTTCATTGAGCTTCAACTTGCTATCCGTTGGGCAATTGTGTGATCTTGGCTTTCAATGCTTATTCACCGAGAAGGAGGTTGCTGTATCCAAAGTAGATGACAATCAAGTGATATTCAATGGATTTAGATACAACAACTTATATCTAGTTGACTTCACCTTCGAAGATGCAAACTTGAAGACTTGCCTATTCACCAAAACAACACTTGGGTGGCTATGGCATAGAAGACTTGCTCATGTTAGGATGAGCTCACTCAAGAAGCTTATGAAGAATGATTTGGTGAGAGGGTTGAAGGATGTGAAGTTTGAGAAGGACAAGCTTTGTAGTGCATGTCAAGCCGGCAAGCAAGTTGCAAACACTCATCCAACCAAAGCTTTCATGTCAACCACAAGAGTACTAGAACTCCTACACATGGATTTATTTGGACCAACAACATACAAGAGTTTGGGAGGAAATCTCTATTGCCTTGTGATTGTGGATGACTATTCAAGATATACATGGGTGTTTTTCCTTCATGACAAATCCGAAGTTGCATCTTGTTTCAAGAAGTTTGCCAAGAGAGCTCAAAATGAATTTGAAGTGAAGCTCAAGAAGATAAGAAGTGACAATGGCAAAGAGTTTGACAACACAAACATAGAAGCTTATTGTGATAAAGTTGGAATCAAACATGAAGTCTTCGCAACCTATACTCAACAAAATAGTATAGTTGAGAGGAAGAACCGGACTTTGATCACTCTTGCAAGGACAATGCTAGATGAGTACAACACCCCCGAAGCTCTATGGGCGGAAGCAATCAACACCGCGTGTTATGCATCCAACCGCCTATTTCTTCAAAAGTTCCTTGTCAAGACACTATATAAGTTGCTCAATGGGAAGAAGCCGGACGTCTCCTTCTTTAGGGTGTTTGGTTGCAAGTGCTACATCTATAAGAAGCGACAACACCTAGGGAAGTTTCAAAGACGTTGTGATATAGGTTTTCTTGTTGGCTACTCATTGAAGTCCAAAGCATATAGAGTATTCAATCATGCCACCGGCTTAGTTGAAGAAACATATGATGTGGAATTTGATGAATCTAACGGCTCTCAAGGAGCACATGAGAATCTTGATGATGTAGGTGATGAACCATTGAGGGAGGCTATGAAGAATATCCCAGTGGGAGACATCAAGCTAAAAGATGATGAAGATGATGTACAAGTCATTAACCAACCTTCTTCATCAAATGTACCACAAGATGGTGAAAAAGATGGGAGAGTAGAAAATGAAGATACTCATATCTCCCATAAGCAAATGGTGGTACAAGCATAAGATGTTGATGTTCCACAACCTCCTCCTCAAGTGGTCAATAGAAGAAATACACCTCTCCTATAAGATCATCCACAAGATCTCATCATAGGGAGTCCATCAAAGGGTATAATGACTCAATCTCAAAAACTTACTTCATTTATCGCTCATCACTCTTTTGTCTCTTGCTATGAGCCTACCAAGGTAGAAGAAGCTCTTAAAGATCCAGATTGGATCAATGCCATGCATGAAGAGTTGAACAACTTCACTTGCAATGAAGTTTGGAATCTTGAAAAGTGACCAAAAGGTGCAAGAGTCATTAGAACAAAGTGGGTGTTCCGCAATAAGCAAGATGATCAAGGTGTTGTTGTGAGAAACAAGGCAAGACTAGTTACAAAGGGATTCTCTCAAGTTGAAGGTTTAGATTTTGGAGAAACCTTTGCACCGGTTGCAAGATTAGAAGCCATCTGTTGTCCAAGGCACTATATGGGCTTAAGCAAGCCCCAAGAGCTTGATATGAGCGCCTTCAGGATTTCCTTATTGAGAAGGGCTTCACCATTGGGAAGGTTGACACCACACTATTCACCAAGAAGCTTGATGGGCATATCTTCATTTGTCAAGTATATGTTGATGATATCATCTTTGAATCATCAAATGAAGACTCATGCAAAGAATTTGGTGAATTGATGTCTAAAGAGTTCGAGATGTCAATGATTGGTGAGCTTACATTCTTTCTTGGTTTTCAAGTTAAGCAAATGAAAGAAGGCATCTTCATCTCTCAAGAGAAATACACAAAAGATCTTCTCAAGAGATTCAAGATGGATGAATGTAAGCCAATCAAGACCCCAATGCCTACCAATGGACATCTCGACCTAGATGAGGGAGGTAACTCGGTTGATCAAACTCTCTACCGTTCTATGATTGGTAGCTTGTTATATTTAACCGCATCTAGGCCCGACATCATGTTTAGTGTGTGTATGTGTGCTAGGTTTCAAGCTAGTCCTAAGGAAACACATTTAATTACCATAAAAAGAATCCTTAGGTATCTTAAGCACACGCCAAGCATTGGCCTTTGGTATCCCAAAGGAGCTTTATTTGAATTAATTAGCTATTCCGATTCGGATTACGCTGAATGCAAAGTTGATAGAAAGAGCACATCCAGAGGGTGCCATTTGCTTGGTAGATCACTTGTGTCTTGGTCCTCCAAGAAACAAAATAGTGTGGCTTTGTCCACCGCCGAAGCGGAATACATTGCCGCGGGTGCTTGTTGTGCACAAATATTATACATGAAACAAACTTTACTAGACTATGGAGTAGTTCTAGAGAAAGTACCTCTTTTGTGCGACAATGAAAGTGCGGTAAAACTTGCAAATAATCCGGTTCAACACTCTCGCACCAAGCATATAGATATCAGCCATCACTTTCTAAGAGATCATGTAGCTAAAAATGATATATCACTAGAAGGTGTAAGATCCGAAGATCAATTAGCGGATATCTTCACTAAACCGCTAGATGAGGCTTCATTTTGTAGATTGCGGAATGAGCTCAATGTACTTGATTTTAGTAACTTCACTAAAAAATGAGCTTGTGTTGTCCCTTGCATTCATTGTAATATACAACACGTTTAATTTGTGGCAATGCATATAGGGCTTGTCTAACATGGTTAAGATAACCGCCGAAAAGCATGTGAAGAAGCTTAACCTTAGATCAAACTTGACAAGCAACTAGATTTACTTACAAGTATTACATATGCATGAATGTTGTTTTGTCGTTTTGTTCCATTTGCCCTCTTGTTGCCTATTTTCTTAAAAAGAATTATAGCATAAGGCAAAATATTTTGAAAAATATGAGGGTTTGAGAGAGGTCACTCACATCAGTCCCAATTGGTGTTTATTTGGATCTTATTCAAGTTGGGACTTGATTGGGAACTGGCAGCGCGAAGGAAGGTTGAAGGTTTGCTGGAAAAGGAGCACCGAACACTGCACCGGACGATGCTGTCCAGCGTCCGGTCAGTTCACAGGAGGTGAACTACTACTAAAGGAGTGACCGGATGCTGCGTCTATGCGTCCGGTCAGGAAGGGTTCAGCATCCGATCGATCAAGGAAGGACTAGCAGTACTGACCGGACCCTGCCTGCGTCCGGTCATGGACCACCGGATGCGTCCGGTCCCGATTCTAGAGGTTTTGGACCTCTCTGGAATCGACCGGACGCTGGGTGGTAGCGTCCGGTCGCTACCACCAGAGCGTCCGGTCAGTGGATCTCGCGTGTTTTTAGGACTCCTTTCTCCGATTCCTTTTCTGTCGCGTGTGGGGAACTATTTAACAGCAAGACCGTACCCCTGTTCGACCTCAACCCGCCGTGACCTAGCCCAAGCCGCCGCCGCAGCCTAGCCGTGCGCCACCTGCGCCAGTCACCTCGCGCCCGCGCCGCCATGCCCTCGTCTCACCACGCCACCGTGCTCGGCCCCCGCTCGTCAGCCGTGCTCCAGCCGAGCCCTCAGCCGAGCTACGAGCCCCGTCCTCATGCGCCACCACCGGCCTGTTGCAGCCATGCACCGCCGTCCCGCGTGCCACCGTGCCTGCTCAGCACCACGCCGTGCTCCCACCTCCTCGCGCCTCAGCTCGCCGCTCCACCGTCGCCAAGGCTGCCGGTCTTCACGCCAAAGTGCCCTAGCCTTACCATCCCCTTGATTGGTAAGGCAAGCTTTAATTTTCAATCTTGATCTATACATTGGTGACCTAGATCGATTTGTTGTCTCTGATTCTCCATTACATTCAGGACATTTACCCTAACCCTAGCCCGGTTTCGAGGATCCCCCACGTGACATCTTATCTATTCTCGGTTTGCGGATCGTCAGGTAGAAAGCCATACGATTCAAATTCGCATCTACATTGCTTTCTCTATTAGGGTTTCGCATCTATTAGACATATGGTATTTATTTGTATATCCATCTATTCTATCGTGCAGCGAGTCGGTTCCGTTGTGTTTCGTCTGGCAGTTGGCAGTCAACTCGGAGCCAAGCTCGCGAGTAAGGATCGAGGCCAAGCCTCGAAAGCGGTAGTTTGACAGTTGATCTTCATCAGCGACAGTTCACCATCTTGTCAGTTCAGATGGCTCGCACCAAGAATGTTGGTGGTGGCCCAGGTGATGATGATCGGAGGCCCCCACCTCGCCAGCCAGCCGGATCTAAAGGCAAGTCAACCAAGCAGGTAACATCCAAGAAGTGGAAGTACCCCGATGTAGAGACAGCGAGAGCAGCAGTTGTTGCGGAGGTCGCAGAGCGTGCCGAGAGAGGTGGTACCTACAGCGGAGTTGTCATTGTAGATCAGCTAGTTTCACCCGTAGTTAGAGCTGCGATCGAGGATGTTGAGCGTCGTCACGGTAGTCCAGCTGGGACTGCCACGCTTGCAGGACGACGGGTTGCCATTGAGGAGGGTCCGTCAGCACAGCAGCAGCCCCCACCAGTAGAGCCTCAGCCAGCCTAGGAGACTCAGGAGGGTCAGGAGACTGAGCCGGCACCTCAGCTACGCCGCTCGAGTCATACCAGTGCTGCAGTTCCACCGAGGCCAGTTACACAGCGCAGGGGTTCACGCCCTCCACCTAGACCATAGGGTCTGCCTCTAGTGGTTCACCTCGACTTGAGGGCCGCTACAGCCAGGCAGGTTCAGCAGCTGCGGTTTGTTGAGTTTGAGGTTTGGTTTCCTCCGAGGAGGGATGAGAGAGCAGCTGAGGGGTTCTACATGCCACTGCAGGAGGATTTCTACAATGCATATCTTAACAGTGGGGCAATGTTCAGATCACAGAGGGTCTGTCAGATAGAGTCCATTGTGGCAGCAGCCAGAGAGAGCATTCGGCAATACTTGTCATATTTGCTAGGACTGACAGATTTGATTGGACAGACGGGCATATATGTACCTTCTTGGGTCCGTCAGTTTTATGCCTCGCTCTACATCGATCCTCATCACAGATTCATTCACTTTGCTTTCAAAGGCAAAGACTACAGAGTGACTAGTGGTAGAGCCAGGGAGATACTGAGACTACAGGAGCAGCCTGTAAAGATGCATGAGGTTTGCTATAGACAGCAGGAGCCTCCCAAGCGTCCTCATGGAGGGCAGGTGCCCCCTACAGATTTAGTGTGGCATTGCTTCAAGGAGCCATTTGGAGAGGGGTCGAGCAGGAACCCCAGTGACTTGACTCCTACAGCGAGGATACTAGAGGCCATCATTAGGAGGACACTGCTTCCCAGGTTAGGATACAGGGAGGGCCTGACTCACTTACAGCTCTGGCTTCTCAATGCCATCATGCAGATAACAGTATTTGACATCTGGGACCTCCTTCTTTCAGAGATGGAGGATACTATAGCTAAGGGATTCAAGGGTCGCAGGCAGCTTCTCTATGCTCACTGGATCACGTTCCTCATCCGCAGAGTTGTGCTTGATAAGCCCCCTGGCATGATGGATGAGTATACAGGTGCCACTACAGAGTTCCCAGCCTACAACCTGTCATAGAGGATCAGACACACCACTCCTCAGGCACCCAGATAGCCTAGCCATCGTCCCGACGTGCCAGAGTCCGCAGCTCAGCAGGATGAGATCATCAAAGGGATTGCAGCCACTGAGGAGGAGGAGCTAGAGGCACAGCAAGAGTTGAGCGAGTATAGTGACAGCTCCGACGACGACTACCAGCCTATACCTCAGATGCCTCAATGCAGACATGATGCAGAGGCCGGTAGCTCCAGTTCTGCACCACCTGCTCCGCAGACAGACCCCGCTCTCATAGCTATTCTTGAGCGGATGCAGCAGGATCAGACACAACAGGCACAGGAGACAGCTACCAACTTCGTACAGTTTTAGGCTCGTCAGGATGAGTTTCAGCGGCAGCAGCAGCTCCTTCAGCACCAGCAGTTACTTATGCAGCAGCAGCTCATGGGATTCATGTAGTATATAGTGACAGCCATTGGGATCCCACTACCATAGACTTCGCCCTAGCTTGCACAGCCTCCTACCACTTCGACAACTCCAGCAATACAGCCCATCGGGCTCCAGAGTCAGGGACAGCCTCCAGCTCAGTTTACTTCACCTCCTGTACAGGTGTCCCAGTGGTTAGCCTTACCTGGTGTAGCCCCGTAGTTCACTCCTTATCACACGGGTTTCTCATCAGAGCAGTCTTCCTCGCTATTCGTGCCTGACACGTCAGTCTCCAGGAGTCTTGGAGCATCATTCAGCGAGTTGACCAGCATGCCTACTCCGCCTCACATGCATACTACCGGTCCGTCTGCAGCAGCTCCAGCTATCATGACTACTCAGAGGCTCCCCTTGTCTGTCGCCTCGTCAGATCCTACGACAGACATACTTGCAGCTTCACAGGCAGCACCAGCCCCAGCTCAGACCCAGACCGCTTTAGCGACACTTCCTGCTTCAGAGGGTCAGTCAGTTCAAAGCTTAGGGTCCGATGATGATGGCGCCCAGTTCCATCTTGCTCCACGTACTTCAGCGTCCGACTCGTCCGCTGTAGCCCCACCGACCGATCCTTAGGTTTTGGTGTTTGACGCCAAAGGGGGAGAGGGTTTGAGTATGTAGACTTAGGGGGAGCTAGTTATCTAGTATTAGCTTATTATATATATTTGGAGTTTTATTTGTGTGATACACTATTACTTATGCATTCGTGTGTTTACTTTCATGCATACTATTATATATATATGATAGTGCTATCTACGTGATTGTGATATTTGACATGTGTGATTTCTACTTTGCATTATCTATATGTCATATCACTTGTGTAATGCTCATTTGCCTTTTGCTTCCGCGTTTATACTTCGAAGCAAATGAGCTTTGTTATTTGTACTCATGCTTAATTCATATCCTTTGAGTACATTATGTTGGCTTGGGTCATATAAGCTTGACTAACTCTTTTGTTCTTATTGACAAAAGCTTATATGAACCAAGCCCGTCAAAAACCTCACTCCACAACATACTCGAGGTAGTATTGTCATCAATCACCAAAAAGGGGGAGATTGAAAGCATCTAGGCCCCTAGTTGGATTTCGGTGATTAATGTCAATACAAGATTACTATGACTAACGTATGTTTTGCAGAGGCAATTAAGTTAGGTCATGGTAATGGAGATCGATTAGGCAATCGAAGTTGTCATGCCCCTACGATTGAAATCGTTTCGGTTTTCAAAGGATGGACAACAAGGTTAAGGATAACTAGTTCTAAGTGTCGATTGGAGTTGGAGAGACACTTAGAGTAGTTTAGGACTTTGTTTTTCCTTTGGCCGTACTATGAAGGGGGTATGAACGGGTAGCTTGACCTAGTTGAGTCTAGTGAGTTAGGTGTGGTGCACACTTGTTTAAACTAGCTCTAGGTAGCTCCTATGAATGCCTAAGATCCTATAGAGCAAACTTCATTCACATATGTTTGAATGTTGGAAGTAAATGGAGGGTCAAACACTGACCGGACGCTGGCTCCGGTGCGACCGGACGCTGGCCGCAGGGTCCGGTCAGTTCATTTGACCGTGAAGAACAAGTCTGGAGTGACCGGACGCTGGAAGGTCGTATGACCGGACGCTGAGGGCTAGCGTCCGGTCGACTCCAGTAAGGGTCTAGACTTGGGAAAGAGTGACCGGACGCGTCCGGTCAGTGGTGACCGGACCCTGAGTATCTAGCGTCCGGTCATTTACAGTAAGCATCCAAGAGCGACCGGACGTGTCCGGTCGGTACTGACCAGACCCTGACAGCGTCCGGTCATCATTTGAAAACTGTTCGCGGGTTGAACTGACCGGAGCGTCTGGTCAAAACGATCGAAGCGTCCGGTCATCCTGCAGAAGCTCATAATGGTTCGTTTTTCAGGCTGCCTTATAAATAGAGGCTCCACTCGTGAGTGGAGTAACTTTTGCTCATTTCAACAGCTGAGAAACACATTTGTGAGTGCCAAGAAGAGCAAGGTCCTAGTGAGGTGTTTGTGATTTGAGAATCCAAGAGAGTAGCCTCACTAGCAAATCAAGAGTAGCAAAGTGTGCATCCATCTTCTCATTAGGCTTCGCGTGGTCAAGTGAGAGTTCGTGCTTGTTACTCTTGGTGATTGCCATCACCTAGACGGCTTGGTGGTGATTGGGAGGTTGGTGTTCACCCGGCAGAGCTTGTGGGTGACCCAACTCAAGTTGTGAGCGGCTTTAGGTGATTCACCGCGACGGAGTGTCGAAGAATCAACCCGTAGAGAGCACTTGATCCTTGCGCGAATCAAGGGGGAGCTATACCCTTGCGTGGGTGCTCCAACGAGGACTAGTGGGGAGTGGCGACTCTCCGATACCTTGGCAAAACATCGCCGCGTTCCTTTCTCTCTCTATTTACTTTGAGCACTTACTTTTAGCATTTACCTTGAGCAATTCAATACTTGTTTTACATCCATAGAATTGCTTGCTAGAGTAAATTTGGAACTTAGGTTGCAAGGTTGTTGTGCATTAGTTTGATATAAACACTTTTCTAGGCACAAGGAGTTAATTGGGCTATCCGTAGGATTTGATTATTGCAAGAGAATTTAGAATTAGCCCAATTCACCCCCCCTCTTGGGCATCTTGATCCTTTTAGGTAGGAGCCATTTTATTTTGGTGATCAAGACACTTAGTGAGTGTGATCACATTTAGGATCGATAGCCGTACTATTAAGAGGGGTGAAACTCGTATCAAAATGTGGTTATCAAAGTGCCACTAGATGCTCTAACTCAGTGCATATGCATTTATGATCTAGTGGAGTGTTGACACCCTTGAAAATGTTTGAGAAAATATGCTAACACATGTGCACAAGGTGATACACTTGGTGGTTGGCACATTTGAGCAAGGGTTAGAAACTTTACCGGTAGAGTGTCCGCCCGTAGAGTGCGAACAGTCCGATGATGCCACCGGCGCCCTATACAGAAAAAATGGAGGTCACTGAAAGTGACCAGACGCTAGTCTCGGAAGGATCAGCATGTCCGGTCAGTAAAAGCAGCGAAGACGCTGGCGTTGCTCTCTGACCGAACGCTGGGTCACTTAGTGACCAGACGCTGGAGGGCTGCGTCCAGTCCCGCTGACATGGCAGTGCACAAAGGAGACGCCGATTGACCGGACATTGGGTGACTCCGGTCGAGCATGACCGGACCATCCGGACGCGTCCGATCGTGATTTCTCGTTTATGGATGCTTACTAGAAATGACCGGACGCTGAGGTCCAGTGTCCGGTCACTTCACAGCAGCGCGTCCGGTCTTCACTTGACCGTTGGGATTGAGAGCTCAGTATTTAAAGAGAGGGGACACATGACGTGCATCATGCGATCGGACGCTGAGGTCCAGCGTCCGGTCAATCTGACCGGTGCGTCCGGTCGGCCCGTGTTCAGTGCAGTGAGGAGCCCAACGGCTCTATTCGTGGGGGCTTTCTATTTAAGCCCCATGGCTGACTCAAGCTCACTCTCTTGACCATTTGCATTGACATAGCAACCTTGTGAGCTTAAACAAAGCCCTCCCACTCATCTACATCATTGATTCATCATCTTTGTGAGATTGGGAGAGAATCCAAGTATATTGCTTGAGTGATTGCATCTAGAGGCACTTGGTGTTCGTGTTTTTGCTGTGGGATTCGCTTGTTGCTCTTGGTGGTTGCCACCACCTAGACGGCTTGGAGCAGTGGAGGAGGATTGACATGAGTTAGTGATTGTTTGTGGCCATCTCCGGTGATTGTGAGGGGATTTGTACCTTCCCTGGCGGAGTGCCAAAAGGTAACTCTAGTGAATTGCTCGTGTCATTGAGTTACCTCACTTGTGGGTAGGTTCTTGCGGTGTCCAATTGTGTGGACGATGTTCGTGCAACACCTCTTAGCCGCCGAACCATCAAGTGTTGGTCGACACAACGGGGACGTAGCGTATTAGCAAGCACGTGAACCTCGGGAGAAAATTGATTGTCTCTTGCCCTTTGGTGTTCTCCCGGTGATTGATAAAGTATTCATCTTGTGATTGGTTCATGTAACACCTCGGTGTTATGCCTACATTTAGTCACTGCAAATCATACATATCATGCATCATCAAGCCTCCTAATCATATATGCCTAATCATGTAAATAACAATTGAAACACTGCTTCGAAACATTTGAAACGTGTGTGAAACCTGAATGTTGCATACACCTGTTTAAGAGTTGTTTTGCCCTGATTTTGCTTGCTAGGTTAGTAAAACATGTTTGGCTACTATTATAAATCATCTAGCAATGTTTAGTTCAATTTTTGGAGCAAGGTTTGTATTCGAATTAATTCAAAATTTGGCTTCAAAAATAAATTCCCAAAAATTAGGGTTTTGAGTTAAACGTGGACTTTGATCTTACAATTCAAAATCTAGAAAGAATTTGGCTATGGTCCTAAAAGCAAAGTTGTAGAAAATTAAATTCTAATCAACTTTTATTTTGGTATATTTTCAAAAGATGTCATTTTCTTGCTCAAAATAATATTTGAAAGATGGCATGTAAAAATTCCTTGAAAATATATTTGGAAAAGGACTTTTTCTCCTTCACGGGCCGCCGCCTCGCTTCTGGCCCATGACCGAAGCCGGCCCAGCCAGCCTCTCGCGCGCGCCTCGCCTCGCTCGGCCCAACCCAGCGCCACGCCATGCCCGGCCTGCCTCCGCGCGCCTGCCCGCTGATGCGCCGCGCCGTGCGCCCGACTGCGACAGAGCTTGCCCACCGTGTGGCGGTCATGCGCCGTCGACGCCACCGCGTGTCGCAGCCGGCCTGCGCCCATGCCCACGCGCCCGCCTTCACCTGCCGAAGCCAGTGCGCTCGCTGGCTCATTCCCGCGCTACCTCTCCTCTCCGCCAGAGCCGAGCGCCCGTAGCTCTGCCTCTCGCCGCGCCACGCACCCGCCGGCAAAATCCGCCGCGGCTCCTCCACCTCGGCCAACAATCACGCGCCCGCAGCTCCGCCTCGCCCTCCTTCAAGTCACGCTTGTGTTTGCGCCACCTGCCAAGCTCAGGTAGAGCCGTCTCAGCCTCGCCACCGTCGGCCATGGCGCCACCGTGCTCGGTCGCCATGGAAGGCCCCTTCCTTCTCTTTTCCAACCCCGCCAAGCTACCCTACCGCATTCGCCATCTTCCTGCATCGCATGCGCCCGCTAGCTCGCCTTGTCTCGGCCGGAGATGGCCGCCGGCCTCGTGGCCGAGCCGCACCGCCGCGCCAGCGCAAGCGCCGGCATGGCCTCTGCTTCAGCCAGCCAGGCCGAATGGCCGTGGGCCGATGCCCTGCTGGGCCGTCTTCCCCCTCCCTTGCGTTCGGGCCGCGCAGGCCAAAAGCGGTCGTGGGCCAGCTAATTCCAGTGGACTGGCCCAGTAGCGATTGAAGGAATTGTTTTTAATTTATTCTTTATTATTTGAAAATAGAAATGGTTTACAAAATGTTTGGATACTCAAAGTTGCTCCAAATCTGTTGAAATAAATTTGTCTAGGTTCCTTATCATGAGATCTACTAGGAAAAATTATTGCATGTCCTTTTTGAGATACTTTTCCGTAGAATTTTATTTAATCATGTATATTGCTGATAATTTGAAAAATATGTAGAAAAATCTATAGGCTTCAGAAAAATATGATTTCCAAGTTTGTTAATCTTCTTATGTCATGTACTTCCTAGGAAAAATATGTTTCATGCATGTGTTGTGGGAAAATTTTGAGGTGTAGTTCAAGTACCTTTAATGACTGATTTTTGTTATTTTAGCTAGAGGGCAAACTTTGTATAAAACATGCATGTGATAATTTTTGTACAGTCATTGTATACTATGAAGAACCTAGGAAAAATACTAACTCTGTCGTTTGACACTTTTCGCAGTTCAAAGTATTTTTATGTTCATAATCCTGCCATAGCTTGTGATTTTTGTGTAGGCTAATCCACTCATTCAAATACCATGAAAATCTGATAATAGACTACTTAGGGTAGTAATGTGCTATGGTAATTTTCTAAGATTTTTCTAAGCAAGAAAAATAGAAGTTGCTATTCAAACCTATTATTAATTAGGGTTTAATTAAGCATTGCTTTATGTGTTTAAGAAATTAGCAAAGCTTTGGTGTATCTTTGAAGCATTTCATAAGATATGTTGACTTAACATATTAGTAGTAGAAAAGAATGCAGTAGATAACATGTGCTTGTAGTATATTTTCTTGGATGATGTTGACTACCTTACATTTAAACATATCCCTTGTATTCATCTCATCCGATGCACCGATTGCATAAGCACTTACGCACATTGCATCATATAGGATCGCAAACCGAGAACCCAGTCGTCATACCTGAGGAGCCCGAGGAGCAGTTCGAGGTGTAGCCACAGGAAGTGCCAGAAGCCGACGAGGAGGACGTTGAGGAACTTCCGGAGTGCCCAGATCACCGTCTGAGCTCCTTCGAGAGAGGCAAGCCCCGGAGCATTTTTCTCTCGGTTTGCAATGATTTAATTAAATACTTTACTTTAATTGATGCATTATGTTCAGGAGTTGTTTGCAACCGTTGCTGCATTATACCTTGTCTACCTTTGTTATACTATATCCTTGTTACCCGAGTATCCGCAGTCGAGTCAATGCTTAGCTGGCTTAGACCGATAGAAGTCGGGTGATTCTCTGTCACCTGCGAGCTATAGGGGTTACCTGGATCTGCTTGGATGACTATGAAGTCATGGTATAACTAAGTGTTAAATGAAGTTGAGACCGGACGGAGACTTGCAGAGTTTTGGACTGTAGTGTTTCTGTCTGTGTCGATTAAGGACCGACCGTTGTTGGGCCTCGAGTCATGTTGAACGCATGCCTTACATTTAGCTGGCCAGATAAAGTACCTTCCGACCGCGAAGCTAGGAGATTTTTCGGGCCGAATAGATTGCCCGCAACGCACTGTGTCGAAGCAGGTATGGTAGGACACGAGGGCGAGATGATAAGACCAAAGTGCAATCGGTCGGCCCCTGGGTACATGTGGTTCCTGGCAAACTCGAGATACCTGGAAAGTTGACTCGGTGATCAATATCTCACTTTAGCGGGTGAGTGAGGTTTGTGTAAGGAATAAATCACCAGCTGGTTAAGAATCGATTCGAATCGCCATCGCTCCTGGATAGTGAGCACTTGACTTGAGTTACTTCATCGTAGTAAATGTTTATGGAACACTTGGACAGTTATAATGAAGATGACAGTATGGAAGTTGTTTAATGATCATTGGTTATCATTATCTGCTTAATCACATGTTTACTCTAGTATAGGTGCAAATCTAGTCGACAGGTTAATAATAATTAACTTGACAATAATGCTTTTAGAAAGGTTCTTGAAAAGCTAAAAATGCTTCTTTTTACAAATAAGTCAGCTACCCTACTATAAAGCCCCTCATAATCCTTGGTGTCACTTATTATCGGTTATGTCGGGTAAGTCTAGCTGAGTACCTTCTCGTACTTAGGGTTTTATTCCCACTTGTTGCAGATGGGCAGATGTATTACGGCTATTGTATCAACTGCCTGTATCCTGCGATGGGTGATGCTTAGGACCATGGGCATGGTCATTCCTTACGTCTCGTCTGATGCTTTTGTATGGAGATGATCATTCGCTGGCACTATATTTGAACTCCGCGTGAGAGTGTGTGTGGTTTGAACAAATGACTTCCGCTACTTTTATTCAAACTTGTTTTGTAATAACTATGTTTTAACTCTGATGTATCTGAGATGCAAACTTTTATGTAATATGTGATGGTGGCCGCTAAACTTGTTACGATCTTGGCTGGAATGGAAGTTGGTTTGAAATCCTTCGTGATTTCACGGACTACCGGGTTATACGGGCTTAAGTTAGCTAAATCGTCTGCTCTGGCGGATGATTTTCTTACTTAATTTCGTATAATTGGTCGGTTCTGTTACAGTTCACTCCTCTACGTGACGGTATAATCACATCACCTACTCATTTATATTCCCGCAAACTAGCTATATCAAGCTCTTTAGTGTAGCTAGAATTGAGAGCTTGCTTTGTGAATTAAGTTCATCTAGTGGAGCTCTTTAGTGTAGCAATTGTGAAAGCTCTTAGTGAGTAGTGACCTAGTAGATTGTGTGACTAGCGATCATAACAACTAGAATTATTGGATATGTGGCTTGCAATCCTTGTAGAGCTAGAGCAAGTTTACATTTTTGCTATTTGTTATACTAATCAAATTGCTCTAGTTGATTTGTAGATTTTAAATAAGCTATTCACCCCCTCTAGTCATATTAAGACCTTTCAACCTGTAAGAGCAACTCGAGCAGTGGCCCTCAAAACAGGGCCCCTACATTTTATTTAGGTGCTCCTCCTACTTTTGGGGACCCTGTTTTTTAGACTGTACTCCAGCAGTGGCCCTTAAAATGGAGCCCCCAAATTCATTTTAACTACCAATGACATGTGGGACCTGGTTGCCATAGACTAACTCGGCCAAAACAACTAGATCCGAGGGGAGCGCAGCGGGCAACGGGGAAGTGGCATGCGAGTTGTGCGTCGTCGCAATTCGGTCGTGGGGAAGTAGAGGCCGCTCGCCGCGCTGCAACCCAGAGTGGAGGCCCAGCGTCCTCGCGACCAGCTCCGGTGCGGGGAAGTGGAGGCCGGTGAGAAGGGGAGGGAGAAGGGCAGCCGCGCCAGTGAGAAGGGGAGGGGGGCGCTCGTCGGAGCAGGGGAGGAGCCGTCGCTCGGCTGTCGGGTGAGGGAGACCGCGCGTTCCGTACGGGCACGGGGAGAAAGACAGGATAGGGGCCGGGATGTTGGGTCAACCGGAATGAGGTTTGGAGGGAGGATTTTAGTGCCCCCAACAAATTTGGGTCTGTAGTAGTGGGGTCAGCTGGAGTTGGATTTTTGACATGAGCCCTCATATTTAGCTATGAGGGCTTAAGTAGGGGTCCTGCTGAAGTTGGTCTAAGGCCGCTTTTCTTGGATGGGTCGTATCAAATTCAGTCCATATATGTATCATATACATATACTCGTATCCAAGCCGTAGCCGATACGCGATACAGTCCCCACCTCTTGAGTATTCGCGCAAGCAGAAAGCCTCAAGCCTTCTTTCTTGTTTGCCGCAGGACAGAGATCTTTTTTTAATTTACAATTACGCCGACCAGATCTTGGCGCCAACTGCCAAGTGGAGCTCCAAGATGTGCACACAGCGTCATCCAAATGGAAGGGTCACAGTGCCTAGGGAAAAGCCAAGGGAAACATTTCCGATTCTCCCTGCATATGGGACTGTCTAGTCGCCATCTTTCTGAGATGCGTTTGGACCGTAGTCCAAATACACGGATAGCCAGCCAGGAGAAACATTTCCAGTTCTCACTGAATATAGACTCATCCATTAGAATGGTAGTATCGTTGATGAAATATTCCAAGCCTGTACTTCATGAGTCGTGAGCATTGTCCTAAATGGAAGAGCTTTCCTAAGTATCGCACACGGCACATCGGCAGTTATCAGTCTTCTGTGTGTAACTGCGTGGTGACAACAACTGCGAAGCCGGCGGGACCATCCAGCTGAGCTCCTCGTCGTGCCGGGGCGGGCATCGCAATCTGTTTTGGTGAAGTACGACAGCGTAGCTTCTGGAAGTCGTTTAGTGCACTCATCAGAAAAGGATTTGCACTGGCTCAAGCCTCAGCTTAGTGTAAACACTGCAGTATGGATCCGTAGAGCTAATAGTTAGTTACTAATAATTCTCTCCTTACCTAACCAGACATAGCTAATAGTTTAGCTAATTGTTAGCTAAATAGCCAACTAATAAATATTTTATTAGTTGAACTAAACTAGCTAATAGCAGGCAATATCAACTATGAACCATTTGCTAGATAACTAATAACAGCTAATATTAGTTATGAACCATTTGCTAGCTAATTATTAGCCGCTAATGGTCCAAACAAGGTTTAATATCACGGGACAATGCAAGTATATATATACTATCTTAGTGGATTCGGGTTCTTGGAACCCAACAGTTCTCCTTGGTAAAAACACCGGTGGAAGAGCCATGGCTGATAAGCCATGACTGAAAGTACCGTTGGTTGATTTGTTGTGAGAGAAAAATATTATTCGTTGGTTGAAAAAGTACGATTTATAAGCTAAGCAAACAGGGCGACCGTGGGGTGGCGGCGTGGATAGGATCGAACTGTATCGGGCGTCGCTTTTCTTTCGTGCAGACAGAGGCGATCTCCATCTGAATCCTGAACGCTGTGAGTGATGGACCATGGGGCCTCCGGTCCGGAGTCCATGCAGATGGACAGTGCAGCTCAACCACCGATCTAGCTATATAGGCGCTGTGGTTTCCCGGACCTAAGATCGTGCGTGTGCGCTATATATATACAGCCTTTGTTTGGCTGGGCTTGTTTGTTGCTGAATCGTGAAGAAGTACTGCTGGCTGATTTGATGTGAAAGAAAGATACTATTCCGGCTAAAAATTTACGATCGTTTACAAGGCAATAAGCCCAGTCGATCAGGCTGATATACTGCCAGTGTCAGTGTATTCTTCAGAACAACTTATTACATTGCCATTTGATGCAATCAGAGTAACCCAGTTTAGGCCATGGACAGATGTGGATTGGAGCCATTGTAATCTGATACCCATGTCATGTATGGGAATGGGATACTAAGAGCAACTCCAAGAGAGTAGCCATTTGTATCGTGAAATATTATTTTAGGCATTTTTAGAAGAATCACGGCTCCAACAGCTATTCTATCGTGTTTTCCAAAATAACAAGTCATTCATTCCGCACTTCTCGCTGGGTAAAAAATAGCATGCCATGAAGGCTCGCCATCTGTGCATTGTGGTGTGCAAGCAAGTGGCTAGAAGTATAGGAAATGGGAAAACGAACCAATCTTAGCTTGACACGTCAGCTTTAAAAAATAGATTTTTGAGAAATTGAGAAAGGTTGTTGCATTACTCTACTCTTTTGAAGGATGTTCTATTTTAAAGAAGGGCTAAATCATGAATTTTAGACTCTTATTTTAAAAGATCTCTTGGAGTTGCTCTGACAGCGGCAGAATCGTTCTGCATGCAGGCGGCAGGCCCTTAAATAATGACACTTCCCGCGTAAAGTACAATTATGAATTATTCTCTCCCAGCCAATAATACGCGCAAATGGGCACACCGCAACGGCCGGCGCTACAGTCCACGGACAGGCCCTGTAATCTTGCGAGCCCGAGCTACACGGCAATTCCTCCCAGCGATGCGCGCATGTCCGCTCTGGCCTCTCACCTCTGTAGCTACTGGTGGCTCGTCGCTGCTGCAGCAGAGCAGGCCGTCGCAATCATGCGCGCTGTCGCCGTTCCCAAAGACAAACGGCGCCGGGATAAGCCTGTCTGTCCGGCTCCGGCCGGGGTCGCCGCATCGATCGGGCCTGAGAGAAGAACAACTGTATCTCGCCGACGTCCGATCCCGCCTCGCCATGTGTCCCTCGGCTCGGCGCGCGGGATGATTGCAGCCATGGTCACTCTTGAGTTCTGGGCTGGCGGACCATTGGATAGGGCGGTGAGCCGGTGAGGACTGAGGAGTGGGTGGCATCATGGTAAAGGTGACTTTACCTAGCTTACGCAACAAGATCCAAATCGAGGCTACACGGACGGTGATCTGCGCGTCGTGCCACGTATAAAATGACCGAAGATGGCGCCGCCGTGCCGGCGCCTGAATGGCCCGATCCTTCCTAGTCCTAGTCCTAGTCCGTCCTAGTCCTAGATCTAAACTCGGAAGGCATCATGATCCGCACTGTTCGTCTGTGAGCTAGGGCTCGCTCGGCCCAACACTACGGCTGCTTGACAAAGGCGCTGTAATCCTTTTTTTGATCTTGTTTTTTTAGTTAGAATAGTATTTTTTCTCATAATAAATCAGTCGAAACAGTATTTCAGCTTATTTTTTCAGCGAAGCGAACGGGACCGCCGAGTCAACATCGGCCTAACGTGTTCAGGTGGGCGGGCAGGCAGATGCAGATGCAGATGGCCTGCAATTCAACAGTTCGACTCGTCGTCGCTTACCTTTCTCCGCTCGTGACATCACAGACTGCAGTTTGAGACTGAACGTGCCGATGCGTTGAACGGAGGAGGGAACGCGATGGAGCTTCGATTCGATGGATCATTCCACTCCATGCACTGGCTGGCTGGCGGCGTACGAGACTCAGATGGTAAGCGCGTACTGTGGCGTGGTAGCGTCACGCAATCTCCGGGCAGTGACGCCAGGATATTCTGCTGGGTTTGGACATCTTTCGTTTGGACCAAGAGATCTTTACTGCAATAGCACGGCGTCCTGGGGATTGCAGGATTCAATTCGATCCATGGACATGAATCTTGAATGCTCACCTGTGCCGTGCATCCATCTTGGCATGGATGATGATGATGGTACGAGTAGTACATGTGTTGTGTTGAATATGGTTCTGAGGCGAAGCAAAAAAAAATGGAGCAAGAAGAGAAACAAAAACAGAGATCTTATCTACACACCGAATGCTTTACCTAATCGATCGTCGATCCATCACCAATCAACGCGAAAACGATGGAAAAGATTGGTTCGTGCACAGAATGCAATGCAGTAGCCAGTAGGCCGGGGTGTCAGAAGAGGTTGAGGACCTCGCGGATGGTGGCGTTGCAGAGCGGGCAGCGGCCGCGGCCGGCGCGGAGCTCGCGCGCGCAGGCGCGGCAGAAGGTGTGGCCGCAGGGGATGAAGGCCGCGCCCTTGCCCCGCGCGACGCACACGCAGCACCGCCCGCCCACGCTGCCGCCCTTCTCCTCCTCCTCCTCCACGGGGGCCGCTTCCTCCGCGCCGCCCGCGCGCTTCCACGTCCACTGCTGCTGCTGCTCCGTCCGCTCCAGCAGCGCCATCAGGGACACTCTCTGGCTCTCCGCCCGCGCCGCGGACCCCGGCGGCGCGGTTGCCGTGCCGCCCGCGCCTCCAGGCGCGGGGGCGGGGCGAACGCCGCGGCGGCCGGAGGCGACGGAAGGAGGGCGGTGGCCCTCGTCCGCGTCCCGGATGGCGTCGAGCAGCGTGCGGCGCCTCGCCGCCGCGGCGGGGCGGCCTTCTCCTCCTTCGCCGTTGTCGACGTCGTCGTCCCGGAGCTTGAGAAGGTCGCGGAGGTTGGACGACGCGGCGAGCTGCTCGGCCAGCGTGACGCCGCGCCGCGGCGTCGGCGGCCGTGGCCGTGGCCGTGACCCCGGCGCCGCCCGGACCTCCATCCCTCGCGCTCGCGCCACCAACTCGGGACTGGAGGAGCCCGCTGACGCCGCCTGTTGGCACTGCCACCCGCACCCGCTACCCAGTTTATACCGCGTGCCAGTCTGGCACCCGTTCTTGTTTTGGGAACCAACCGGCTTCCTCTTGGGTACTGTTTAGTTCAAAAAAAAAATTCGAGATTCCTCGTCACATCGAATCTTTGGGCATATGCATGAAACATTAAATATAAATAAAAAATAAAACTAATTACACAGTTTAGACGAAATTTACGAGACGAACCTTTTAAACATAATTAAGCTATGATTAGACATTAATTATCAAATAACTATGAAAGTGCTGCGGTACTATTTCGCCGGAACTAAGCCCTCGTTGTCGTGACAGAGATAGCACGCAAGACTCGGGAGCAGCCGCCCGATTACGGGCGCCACTTGGCGGGCGCGCGCGCGCTGGGCTCGGCCGGTCGCGTCGCGTTAGCCGCGGCCGCACGGGAGGGCCGCGACGGCTGACGGTTTGGCCCTGCCGCTCCCGTTTTCCACCGTGTGGCGCGGGCTTTTTTTACGGGGCCGGGACTCGGGAGCAGCCGGCAGCGGGAGCCGAGACTGACCTACCGGTGGACCGACTAGCGCTGAGGTCGTGCGCCGCCGTTGCCTCGTGTGATGGGACTCCGGACGGACGGATAGTACTAGCAGTAGGTCATATTGGTGGATCGTGGATGGGCAGCGGTTCTCTACTTTTGTGGCGTTTGGCACGGGTTGTTGCAATGTTGCGTCGACCGGGGCTGGTGGACGTTCAGGTCCAGGATTTTTACCTCCATCCGTAAAAGTCCAGCACCGGATCCCTGGGCTCTGCCTGCCCAGTTGTGCCTGCTTCTGCCGTAGTTTTGACGGATCAACGCTGGCTGGCAGCAGGTTCAAGCACACCAGCAGTAACCCAGCTGCGCTTTACGCTGAGCATGGATAATAATTTCGCCAGCAGCCGGCGGTAAGACTAAGCCACGTCACTTAAGCCAGTAACACATATAGTGAGCAGGCTGTTAAGTTGGTTATATAGTAATATTTTAATATTTGATGCTTGAATGTGTATATTATCAATTGGGATTCATTGTTGGGATTCATTGTAAATTTGAACGAGATGGCTTGTAGGCAGCTGTGCAGCCTTGCCGGTGTGGCCGGCGCACAGGATCATGAGGTGGTCCATGACAGGATGAAGCGTCGGTTTTGCCGCCGGCACCAGGCTGGATATGGGCTTTTTGGCCTTGTTTCTTGCGTTTCAGCCGGCGAAGAGCGAAGCGCCCGCCCAGCCCTCTCTCTCCTCTTCTCTCTGCCACATCAGATTTTTATGACGTGGATATCTTCTCAGCCAGCTGACTAGGGACTATAATACTTGCTGTCAGCGGCACTCCACTTTGCTTTTTGCAGTTGCCAGCCAACAATCAAGCTGGACACCGTAGTCGTGCAGTCTGTTGCAATCCAATAGAGTTTTTGAACAGCTGCCAGGCTGAAATGATACGGGATGCAAAATCTGAAACCAAAATTTCAAGCGGGAACTCAATAACAAAAGAATCTGAGTATATATATGTATTAAAAAAAGGATCTCTCAGATACGATCTCTCCGGGTGATGAGGTGTGAAAACAGCTGTGATAGTTGCAACTACAGGATAGATCCTAAACCTGTTACAATGCCCCCATCACTCAAAATCTGGGGGCATGCACATACCAAAGAAAAATTTCAAGTTGACCATGAACCTTTCAACAAAACGCTGCCAATTTTAACCAATCTCCAGGCCACCAACTATGTTCTTCAAAGACCAAAAAGAAAAAAAGAGAAGGAAATGGCTGTAGGGGAGTATGAACAGTTCTGTTCAAGTCCGTGAAAATCTCTTCGACCAAGCAAATGAATGGTAATGAAGCCACCTAGGGCCATGGAGCGACTCAATCGAAGGAACAAAATGGACTAGATAGCTACATTAGTATGCAAACTCATTGAGTCATGCCCACCAAAAAAATGTTGTCTTCACCTCCCAGTTTACCCCCAGTGATCTTGCACGATAAGTGACTGTCTGATGAGTAGGCTGAAAGAGATCTTATCTTAGTCGCCCACCCTCTCATAAAACAGAATGTAAGCCTCACAGTTCAGCACTTCTTCCAGAGAGGCTTCTCTGACTTGTCCATCGCTCGCATAAAACCAAGACTTTGAGCCAGTGCTCTGCTGCTGCCGACCTCCAATCTTGCAAGCTCTCACGTACGCAATATAATGACCTCCCGTCATGGTTCCCAAGTGCTCGACAACACCAACTAGACGATAGGTGCTGGTGTTGTTCTCCTTACATCTGCAAGTAACAGAAAACAGTGATGAACAGACCAATCCCAACGCTGCAAAGAGCTGTTGCTACTGATAAATCACAAGCATGTCACACTTCTATCACACGATCATCAAGACCTCATCAGAGGTTATGGATATTAAAACCCAAGATACCTTGGCTTTTCCAAATACATAGTTTTTCCTATGCAGTTAGATATACACTATGTCTAGGTACATAATAGAATCAATGTATCTAAAAAAGCCAAAACGTCTTATAATTTGGAACTGAGGGAGTAAATATTATAAGGCTTAGCTACTAAATAAACTATGCAGAACATATCCCTCATCAAGAATAAATGTAGTGAAGTTGGGTAGTAAGGACCAAGAAAATTTTAATGTGTTAGATTGATTAGGACACCAATAGAAGATTTCGCCATTATATGCCCTCAAACATGACTATATAGCTTCAGTACAAAAGTTCCTAGTCAATTTGAACTGTAGGCCGTGGAGCAGAAGCATGAGCCGCAGATCTGCAGAGCAGAAGGGGCGGGAGTTCCAGGTGCTACAGCCATCGTCTTCTCTTCCCCTATCTCCTCTCTTTCCCTCCCCTCTCAATTGGCGTGCTGCAGGGTGGGGTGTGTTCCAGCGGAAGGTATAGGTGCCGCGCGTGATTTCCCCTGCATGCGCAGCTCCCTCTTGTTTTCCGCGTGATTTCCCCTGCGCGCGCAACTCCCTCTCGTTTTCTCCCCCCCACGCATCGCTCCGCGCACTTTTCCCTGTGCCTGCAGCCACCTTGTCGCTCTTGCAGCGTCAGTCCCATGCCATGGCGATGCCATACGCAGGGAGGTCACAGCAGGCATGACGCCTCGATTGGAAAATGCCCAGACGGCGCCTTAATAACCATGCATTTGAGCAGGGTAACCCAAACTGAACCCCTTTTTTGCACCATATTTTCAGTAGAGTGAATATTTCAGGTAACTCGAAACTGAACCTAATTGGTTAGCTAGCTTGATAGTTATATGGCAGAATTATTATGGACATGGATATATTTGTAATAACTAATAAGTGCCTTGAAAAAAAAGTAGCGACAGATTAATAGTGTTATATATTTTGTTGATTCGCATGCTGAAAAGGTCAGCTTACCTGTTTGTTTGGGTAGTAATCAGTTCAATCAAATCCTTTCACTGGTTTCAACTTCACTATACGTGGCCTTCTCAGGTGCTTAACAATTATAGTTGGTTACAGCTATCTTGCTTAACTAATGAAAGAAAAATTTTGCTGCTGTATCCATACTATGACAGCTCATATTGTGGAAAAGCATCTCCTATGTCAGTTGAGTTTATTAATGAATCTAAAGCTATCTAGAGAAAGAACACCCCAGATTACTCCAAGCATCATTGGAACTTTCCCTTTAATTTGTTCGTGTCACTATGGATGGATTTTCACAAGTACATGATTCACTCTTCTGTTTTAGCAAGCTTATAGCCTAAAGCAGATCACACATATCAAGTTACATGTTATGCTAATATAGTAATATTCCTGTATTGTTTGTGATTTCACATTACTGCCCAATGTTTCAGAGAAAATCATTGTAAGGACAGCAGATGGTAGAGAACCTTTGGAAAGAACCTTGCATTCGGCATGTCAAGTTCATTATAGCTATTACTTGGACCTTACACCACAAATTGCATAAATTATTGACAGAAAGTTTCATTATGGCATGAATTTAGTTATAACATGTGTTCGAGCAAAAATAAAAAAAAGAATTTAGTTATAACATAAGCACGTGTAGACATGAATTCAGCACGATGGTCACTGTTTACTTGTGTATTTCCATTATTGTCGAGAAAAAAGAGAGCTGTAATATGTGTACAATATAATCGTATATGGTTTACTATCATTTTGTACGATAATGTCACCGTAGTGTTGAATTGCAGCAAAGCAGAAAACAGTTGACTCATTAAAGGATAAAATAGATGTTTTCAGAAGTAGATGGTACCTTGGGTCCATGAATGGTTGTATATCAAGCATCTCCTTAAAGCGCACATGTCCTTTCAGTTTCTTATATCGACCATGAGAATCCTGGCTGAATCTGTTCAAGTTAATCGTCAATACAGGTGGAGCCTTGTTTATAAGAATTCTTCTCAATGCAGCTCTGAAAACCTGTGTCTCATCCTCTTTCTTCTTATTTTGGTTATCTTGCACTAGCTGTGCCTTACCAACCATCTTCATTCGCTTCCTCCTGCCTTGATTCTTTGTGATGGCATCTTCATTATCTTTTGCACCCAGCAAGGTTTTTTGTGCATCTGATGGAAGGCTACTCGACACAACTTCTTCAGTACCACCAACAGGTTGAGCTTCAACATTGTTAGTTGCATTGCAAGACACGGAATCACCACCACAACTCAGTGGTGCACTTGCTGCTTTGGCGGTTATATCCACATTATGACCATCATTATATTGGATAGGTGAATCATGTTGTTGGTTATTCAAAGATGAGGACTCAATTTCTAAGCTTTTCAAATCCATACACTGTTCCTTGTGGCTGGTCTGATTGCTTGACTGTTCAGTCTCATTCATAGTGAAGACTGCACCAGATCTCTGCATAGAAGTATTTTCTGTGTCCGGAAAATTACAATCACAGTTTTGTTCAGGGTCAGCCAAAGAAGGATTAACACACCTACCTTCCTTGCAATGCATATCAGAATGTACGTTGTCAGAGCAATCACCAGTTGCCATAATCTGATCAATGTCCTTTTTGCAACCATCAGTTCCCATAACCTGATCAATGCCCTCCTGCTTGCTGCAGCTCACGATCAACTTTTCACCATCTTTTCTTCCATCACCACCTGCCATCATCTCCTCACCATCCTTTATTTCATTAGCTCCGTCCGTCATCTCCATGACATTTTTTCTTTCATCAGCTTTTACGCGTGCAGCATTAGTACAGTGCTCACACAGCCATGGCTCAGACAGCAGCTCTGGTTCAGTATACAAAGCCAAGCAGCCCTCAACTGATACAGGAGCATTACTATCATCTACCTCATCATCAGCACTGTTACTACTCCAAGCCATTACATCAATATCTTCTACTTTAGAAGCTTCTTTCTTGACTTCAGAAGTAACTTCCGGTTCATTGAACATATCACCAAGACCAACATAGTCATCTTGCTCCACATCTCCACAATATCCAGGTTGTGTATTATTTTCGGTTACTGGAGAAATAACTAGAGGAGGAACTGCACATTCAGAATTATACGAATTTTCAATGGTTTCATCCCTTTCCTTGGCAGTGGTACCAATTTCTTTGTAAGGAAGTAAGATAACAGTCTGTAAGGAGGCATCATCATCAACAGTGTTCTCGCCTGAGTGCTCAGAACCCAAGATCTGCTCTTTGGGTAGAGCATCATCCTGAGGGTGCAAGGGACCATCTGTTGCATCCCTGCATTCCCAAATTTGTCCTGTTCCAGTAGAATCTGCAGAATCAAGAATCTCAGATTTTGTTTCATCCGCATCGGCGACATAATCCAACCAGCAGATGCTATGCTCCACATTCGTAGTGGCATTTTGTTCTTGATTAGACACAGAACCACATGACTCACTGCATCCAGAGGGCTCAGCCTCTTTCTCGCTGACTACCTGTTCGAGTTCTGAACCAGGAATTTGGGAATTGTTGCGCTCAGCAATTGTTTGGATCTGTTCTTTACTCTCTACTGAAGGAGATGCTCGAGCTGGAACCTTCCCGTATCTGCGGCTTTTGTTCCTATCTCGTATGGATTGTTTGGTCCTCTTTGCTGGTGGTGATGAAACACTCTTGGTTGGAGGCTTCCTTGATGGAACTGGTAGTGAGAGATCAAGGAATTGATCATGTTTAACGGAACTGTGTGAGCATTCTGTGCTGGACACAGTACTAGACAGCTGACCCCCAAAAATGGAATCCACAATTGTGGGAACCCTTGCATCTGAAGCTTCCTCCGCTAGCTTCCGTGCTTCAGTTTCCTCTGTACGCAAACCATCAAGAAAACAACGGAGCAATTCATGACTATCCTGCATCTGGTAGCCCCTGAACTGCGGATATTTTGAGCAAATGCTTGAGAAGAGGTTCTTCGGGCTTAGCGCGCCTCCTGCATGATTTGAAGCACTTGTCTCTGCAAAAAGCTTCTTCAGTGACATAGCAAGGGCCCCTGTAGGAACATCTGGTCCTAACATCTTCCTGCGCAGCCTATCAACCGCGAGGAGGCTCTGCAGCACTGCATTGAAGAAGCATGTATTTCCCAGATTTGGCAGCCCTTTGATCACATTAGCATCGGGGTTAATCAAACGCCATGAATCAGTATCCTCTGCACCAGCCACCTTATCATCCACTGCTGCTGCAACAACTGTCTCTAATTTGGGCATCTCAATTGACACCTCCTTTTCACATGACAAACAATAAGCAACTGTTGGGTCATCATACCTTGCAGCCCACCAATGCCGGTCCTGCTTAGCATGCCGTCTGGCATGGCCATAGGGCTTGGTATCCTCTACTGCACCACCACAAAAATGCCGACCACAGTCCAAGCAGACCCACGTATCACTTTTGTCCGCCTTTGCCTGCGCCTTGGCGGTAGCGCCTTTGGAGGTGCCTCCTTTCTTCTTCTGCTTACCCCCAGCACCATCTTTCTTTCTTGGGGCATCTTCTCGGCAGTGCTCACATGACGCAACGTGCTTGGAAGACAAGATCTCCAGGAGGACCTTGTCCAAGTGGGCATTGTCACGCCCGTAGTGGCCGCAATGCTCCCGGCCACTAGCTGAAGCAGCTGCTTCCTCTGCTGAGTGGCTTGCATCCTGCGATGCTGCATCACCAGGTCCAACCTCCGAGGATGAGGCTGGAAGATCCCGTTCATGCGCTTTCCGCGGGTTCTTGGGCTTAGCCTTCACCTTCTTCCCCATCACTCCTGAACAGGGCTGGAATCAACCAGGGGCGGAACCAGTGAAGGACATAGGTTTACAAATATACACCTGACAATTTTTGCAAAAAAAAAAAGTCGAAGTTAGTATGCATGATACATGTATTCAGTTGTAATTAGATCGGATCCGAAGACAAGTAGCCAAATAGCTTAAGTTAGGGTTTGGGCCCTCGGTTTCGCACAACAGGAAGGGAAGAGAAGAGTTGCGCGTACCTGGTGGGTGCTCGTCGCCGGCGAAGCGCCCGACGAAAACAGGGGAACCTAGCGTAGGTCGGCGGCGACGGTCGCACAGTCGTCGCCAGGAGAAAAAGAGGGAGGGGGAGAGCGCACGCGTGGTAAACCTGAGTTATATCGCTTCTACTCCTCTACTGGCGGAAGGTCTCTCCGATTCTCACTCGGTCACTTAAGTATGGCAACGGATCGGGTTCGGATCGGGTGGAGTCTCCGTGCACCTAAAATCAAAACCCGAAATTAAAATCCGAATCTGCCCCGAAAACCGATTCGGGTGAAAATCCATCACCAAAACCAAACCCGCGGATACCCGAAACCCGAATGGATACCCGAAACCCGCGGATATATATACACATATTCACATGTATAAACAAGAGGCAACAAATAATAAATATTTTCATGAGTCAACTTTAAATAAATTTAATAATCTAAGTAAACAAATTATTATTAGTATATTATAAAACATGAGTTTTAATTCCAAATGATTTATTTCAGATATCCATTGGATATCTACGGGTGGAAAATCAAACACGAAACCGAACCCGATTGGTTTCGGGGTCCGAACCCGAAAACCGTGGGTGAAAAACCATCTCCAAACCCGAACCCACAGAACCCGAAACCCGCGGATATCCGCCCTAAACCCGATCTGTTGCCATCCTTACGGTCACTCCCCACCCTTTAATAATATAGAATAAAAATAAATAAATAAATATACAGCACCCCATGGCGCCCCGTCTAAACTATCAGCCCTCGTCTACCTCTATTTCTATCTTCAAAAGAAATATTCTATCCTAGGCATCGAGATTCTCTACTCTATACCTATTTCTCCCGCACCCGTGTTATCTATATCCTATACTCTATACCTACTATTCCATATTTTATTTCCCTCCTTCTCCCTTTCTCTCTCACTAATTCTCTCTCTGCGCTACAGTGTTTAGCATGTATATTGTGCGTGCGCTGGACTTCCACGTGCACTGTGCCGCCAGAACGCTGCAGACCGGTTTACAGGCGCGCGGTGCCGGGCCGTTTAGGGCGTGTTTGGTACCCTTCCCAGCCCAGCCAGGCCAGCTCCAGGTAGCCAGGCTGCATTTGCCCAGACCAGATGCATGCAACAAGGGTTGTTTGGTTGTATGCATCTATGGAACTAGGCTAGGCTGAGACAGTGTTCGATTACATGCATGTGTTTGCAGATTTTAAAAGCCTATACATGAATCATTGTTTGGTTGGCTGCATACAATAAATTCTAGTCACCTCTTGCATGTAGTGGTAACATTACCACCCACTAGTTGACATCATATATTACATCAATTTCCAAATAAAAAAACATACTAGCAAGGCAATAACTACTGCTATTACAAGTATAAATGAACTATGGCACAAGCGAAAGTTGCCATTTCCATCATTTTCTAGTAGAGGTGCACTGACAGGTTGGAGGAGAGGTGGATTTTCAGGTTGATCACCATAGAAAGCTAGCAAAGCTTCATTTCTTGTTTTGTATTTTTTGTAGCAGTTTTCCTTGAAACCATCTACTTGAGCATGTGCTTTGCCCCAGCTAGAGTAGACCCTAGACTCCTTCCCAACATGAACAACATAACAAGCCATAGCTAAACATGTTCTCAGATCAATTAAAAAACAACACAGGCAATGGATATGTGCTCAGATTAATCAAAATAACATCACAGGCAATGGGTATGTGCTTAGATCAATCAAAAAACATTACATGCAATGAACATGTGCTCAGATCAATCCAAAAACATCACAGGCAATGGATAAGTGCTCAGTTCAGTCATAAAGCATCACAGGCAATGGACATGTGCTCAGATATAAGAAAACAAACGTCACAGACAACAAGGCAAGTGCTCGGAATAAAATTGTGCAAATCACAGGCACAGGCTGGTGCCCATATCAAGTTCAGAACCATTAGGTTCACATCATTGGCAATGGACTCATGGTCAGATTGCCACCACTAGGTTGATCTAGGTTGTAGGTGCAGGGTTATCTAAGACACTAACTATATGTTAGTGTTAGTAAGTAAGCTATGCAGGATCAGATCAACTACACAAAAGAGAAGGTCAACCCACTACACATCCACCAACTGTAGTTGGATATGCACAAAAGAGACCACCACTGCATAGGGACAGCACTGCATCAGAAGACCATCATGATAATGCAGGCACTACACAAAAGGATCAACCCTAAACTGTGAAGCCTTCACATGTAGTAGTGCTTGGTCAAGTAGATCCTTAGCCACAGCTCACGGTGGGAGTCAGACGTCTTGACAAAAGCTGAACCCAAGACCTTGTTGTCCAGCAGATGACCATAAGCACACATCAATGCTTCTTTAGTAAAGCCTGGCACAAACATAACAGCACCATACAGCTTAGGGTGGGAATCTTCAACCTTGGTCGACCTAATAGCATCAGCAACTTCCTTCACTGCCTCTGCCATGCTAGTGAACAGAACTGGTGTGCCTGCAGCGAGATCAACAAACAATGGTGACATAGGGTTTCAAATCGCACGGAAAAAATAGAGAAAGAGAAGGAGAAAAATTCACTTGCTTCGAGAGGACGCAAATCCACGGCACCTGCAACAAATCGAGAGAGAGGGTAGACATTAGGAGACCACGAATCCATCAAGAACACCGGAGGGAGGAGGAAGAGGAGATGGAGCTTACCGACGACGCAGACGGGGAGCGACAAGAAGAAGAAGAGAGGGAGGCAGTGAGAGGGAAGATATATAGGCGGTGAATGGCGGGAACGGGAGAGGTAACCCTAGGATCTTCGCGCCATCTCCCCGCGCATGGAATCGCCAGACGCGCGAGCTCGCGGGAGCACGAAGCAAGCCAGGCTGAAGAAAAACGACCGATTTGGACGTTCCTCGTGAGCCAGGTCAGGAGAGAGCTTTTGTACGAGCAAAACCTGGCTCAGAAGGGTGGCCAGGAACTAAACATGAGTAGGCTGCATCCCGAGAGCCTGGCCCTTATGCGGCAAACAAACACACCATTAGCGGTCGCGGTGCGGATAGCCGGCCCTACCCCGGGCCCCGGTGCCGCCGCCGCCCCTCCCCGCCGCACGTGAATCAGCGCCGACAGGTGGGCCCTCAGGTGCCTCCCTCGTCCGTGAATCCCCTCCCTCGCTCCTTGCCTTGGCTGCGCCCGCCCGCGCCTCTCGCCCCGCCGCCGGCCACGCCCGCCTCACTAATGGCCCGCGCGCCTGCGATACCTGAACCTAATAATCACAAAGAGCTCAGCGCGCGGATCCAGAGGAGGGGACCGTGTGCCGACGCCGCGATGCCGATCAGCGCGCCGTCGTCCGACTCCTCGTCCTCGTCGGGCTCGGGTGCCCGCGTGTGGGTACTCCACGGGCTAGCGCTCGGCGCCGCGGCCGCGGCCGCTGCCGCGGCATACCTGTACCGGTGGCCGAGCGGGTTCCGCAGCCGCGCGGTGGGGATCATACCCGCGCGCTTCGCCTCCACGCGATTCGAGGGCAAGCCGCTCGTTCACATCCTCGGCAAGCCCACGATCCAGGCCCGCCTCCTTCTTCTTACCTTGTCTTATCGCATCTTTTAGAGAGAGATGGGAAGCTTGCGGTAGATACTCAATATATAGGGGAAATTGTACCTGCAACTCGCGGTTGGGAGTGCGAGGGGAGGTCGAATCGAATTATGCTGTTTCCATTTAGAATGAACTACACAGTGGCTGTTCTGCTGGTTACTGAAATGTTGTGAATCGTTTGCAGGCTTCATTCCTCACAATTCAATGTTTATCCAGCAATTAAAAAGTCAAGCTTGAGTTGGGTGAATTTCAATTTGATGGATTTTGGAGAAGGGAAATGGTATAGCTGTTAGTTTTAGCCAGTTTTAATTTCTTGCCTGCGATTAATCCAGCAATATGTATAATTCCTACAGCACCTTGTGCTGACACTTTTTTACACTGAATACAGAACTAATTTCTTCTGAAAGTGTATCGTTGCTTCTTCTGATTTGTTACATATTTTACTTCTTGTTCACTTGTTCAGTTAAAAATTTGTGTGTTTCGCACTTACAGAGAACATGGGAAAGAGTTATGCTAGCTTCTTCTTTGGACCATGTTGGTAAGCCCAAGATGGCTAATATTAATCACTGATTGGTTTCATTTGTTTGTCATGTTCACACTTGTGCCTTTTCCCCCTTAGTTGTGGCAACGAATGATGAGAGAATTGCAGAGTGTTGTCGGGGATTTGGAGCTAATGTTATAATGACATCAGAATCTTGCAAAAATGGTACTGATTGTTTTTTTTTTTTGTAGTTATATTATCTCTTCATGGAGGTGTGTGTTTATTGGCATTTGCTTGATAACATAGGATCTGAACGCTGCTGTGAGGCACTTAAGAAGCTTGAGAAACACTATGATATTGTCGTCAATATTCAAGGAGATGAGCCTCTTATTGAACCAGAGATAATAGATGGTGTAGTTATGTTACTGCAGGTGGTTAATTACACAACACTGTCTTGATGTTGCCTGTACTTCTCTTCAGTTAAATAAAATAGTTCTTAGCATTTGTAGCTGGGGAATAATATATTTTCTTTAAGCTTACTCCTGAAAATAATTCATTCATCACTCTAATTATGTTGCATGCTATACATTTAACATTTATCTTGACCTTGTGCAACCTAAACACCTTGTGCCTTGCAGATGTCTTGATCTCTTTTTATTGACCTTGTTTTCTTGTACTTCAAATGTGGCTTGCAGCGAGCTCCTGATGCAGTCTTCAGCACAGCTGTTACTTCACTGAAACCAGAAGATGCATTCGATACAAATCGAGTGAAGTGTGTTGTGGATAATAAGGGCTACGCAATATACTTTTCAAGAGGGCTGATTCCATTCAATAAGTGAGACACCAATGGTTGCTTTAACTCTTCCATTGGCTATATTTTCACATGAAATTTTTCTGACCCTGACCATTTCAGATCAGGGAATGTCAATCCGAAATACCCTTATCTTCTTCATCTTGGAATTGCGGTATTTTATCAACCTTATGTTTATTTATTTATATTTGCTTCATGGTCCTTTGATTAACCGACTTTTTACTAATTAATTAACCGACTGTTCTCTCACGCAGGGCTTTGATTCAAAGTTTTTGAAGATATATCCAGAACTTCCACCAACACCGTTACAAATGGAAGAGGACCTAGAGCAACTGAAAGTTCTTGAAAACGGCTATAGGATGAAGGTATTTTGGCATGGAACTCTAGAATCTATGAGATAGACAGTGCCTGTTTGTTACTGCTGTTTTGCAGTTTGTTCACGATGAGCCACGGTTTGAATGCTACTATGTTTTCAATGTGTGCAGTAGCATATCTTTTTGTATGGTGCATAACCGGTTACTGTCTGTAGTTTATATCCTAGAGCACTGAGTTTTGTTTCTGTAATTGTAGGTGATCAAAGTGGACCACGATGCTCATGGTGTAGATGCACCTGAGGACGTTGAGAAAATCGAAGCACTGATGCGGGCGAGAAACTCAGTAGAAAATGAAGAGAAAGTGAGTGCTTTGCATTGCTATCGGCATAGGATTGGTGTGAGACTTTTGGTTGTGCTATTCCATTTTCTGAATGGCATGATACCAAGTTAAGCTGCTGCATCAGTTCTTGAAGTTTGTGCTTGCTAAACTTTGAGTGATTGAGGCCCTGTTTAGTTTCTAAAAATTTTCACCTCAAAGTGTCACATTGAATCTTGCGGCACATGCATGGAGTACTAAATGTAGACGAAAAAAAAAACTAATTGCACAGGTCTCGGCAAAATCGCGAGACGAATCTTTTAAGTCTAATTAGTCCATGAAAAGCCTTAAGTGCTACAGTAACCCACACGTGCTAATGACCGATTAATTAGTATCATTAGATTTGTCTCGCAGTTTTCTGATGGGTTCTGTAATTTGTTTTTTTATTAGTATCTAAAAACCTCTTCTGACATTCTTCCGACACATTGATATGACATCAAAAAAATTTCATTTCGCGAACTAAAAATATGTCGATTGTCACTTCCATTACTCCTCAATCAGCAGTTCAGCGCACAGGTGGATCGTATCTGTACTCAGGAGTTAGTAGCAGTACTTTCGGTCTTCTGCACAGTGGAAACCATATCATACTTAATAATTCACTTGATCATGGTCGTGACATTTGATCCTATCTATACAAACATCATGACTCGTGTGCTACTATCCAGATTTTCCTCTCATACTATGCTCCATAATTCATCTATTAACTAGGTAGCGTGTCCGTACGTTGCTACGGGACAACTAAACTTTTGTATTAAAGACACACGGATCGCACAATAAGATAACAATAATGTAAGACATTAAACTGCATTTAATTCAAAAAACAAAGTTTATGAAATTAACAGTCACTAAGAGCACGGCACCGCAGGCTCACAAACTCTACTATATAGACCTTTCCATGATATGGCTAAAATAATATTTTATATCAGCGAGAAGTCTCCGAAATTACAAACTAAATAAAGCAATCAAATATGTCAGACAAATATTGCTCAATCCACATATTTTGAACCTGTTTGACCAATGAAAATGCACAAAATAACTATTATATTAAACTAAATTCATGTTCATCATCTATTCAAAGTGCACAAAATGACTATTATATTAAACTAAATTCATGTTGCTACGGGTTTATAAAACATCTCATGACATACAACTACACAAATAAAAATATATGTAAAATCTCATGCCATCACAAATAATTAACATTAAAACACATAATTCAAACTAATTTATTTAAAATAAAGAAAACCAGTACAATGTTATTGACATCACCAAGACAGAGGAAAAGTAAGCGACAATTCATTGTTTTTCGTTTGTGAGACTAATATAACGTCGAAGATAATCTCGTACACCTTTAGATATGTTGGCTTGGTTTTGGTTCCCCGTGTATGTGAGCAGTTGTAGCAAGATGTGCTTCCTCATTTCATATGCATCCTACCAGATTTTTATACACATATATAGTTAAAATGTAAGTAGGTGATAAAAAAGGAAATTATGTACAAAGAAGAATACTCACAGTGGAAATGGGTGTTTCTATCCTTTTGCCATTCCACCCACACATGGCAAGTAGAACATTATAACCAGATGACTTCCTGAGGAAGCATTAAATTGTTACTATTGTATATATATAGTAAAATATAAAAGGAGGAGGTTCCATTGCAAAAGTAGTTACCACTTTAAGTCAAATTGGCCAGCATCTGCAACTCTATGGTCAAAGTGGATTAAATCATCTTTCCACCAAGGGCATGATACTTCCATGACTTTACTTAGGACAGGAGAAACCCGTTGAATTATGGCTGTACATTTTCTTAGTGATTGAATCTTGAATTCATCAGGTAAAGGATGAGGGTCTAATATGTAGAGAGTTCTGCTAGAAATGTGTATAGTAAAAGGATGATTTATTTTGTTTACCTCCATTAGTAGTGTTTGTCTTGTCACCCAATGCTGCAGGAAAAGCCACTATTTTCCATTGAATTAACCCACAATGGCCTGTAGTGTACCTTTTGGAGTATTTAGTTATCCAGGAGTCATACGGTAATCATTAGTTAGTTGAAAAGTATGAATATAAAAGATAACATATATATTTTTAAATATTATAAAAAAGTTAAACACGATTTAACCACTGGTCTCATATGAAGCACAACAAGAATCAGCACCCATTAATTTAAAATTTATTTCTTTTCCTTCCAGAATAATTAAGAATTCCTTCTTGTAGGAAAAAAATGGTGCAAGATTAGAGCTCCTACATTGATCTACACCTATGCAGAGCCGTTGGCTGTTGCATTGGTGTCTGCAGCTTATCCATAGGAAGTGTCGGCTGCAGCTAACAGACCAGTGCAGACCAGTACATCTATTAATTTGTGGTTTTGTATCTAGAGATGATCGTTTAATCGTTTCAAAGACCAGAGCTGTCATCCTAAGTCCAAACTTCACACTGAGACTACTACTTTTAGTATATTAAAAACAATGGTACAACTCCACATCAGGGGATTAGAAAAAAAATTCTCATAAGATTCATACCCTATACTGTACATCTAAAAGTTAGCACAACAGTCACAGGTGGAACAAGATAGCTATGCATATACATACATACATATATATATATATATATATATATATATATATATATATATATATATATATATATATATATATATATATATATATATATGATGTCTTACACCCAAAGTAACTATAGGGAAAGAAAATTAATATGTGGAGTATCTGAATAAACCTAGGAAATAGGTAGCTTATACTAACGGCTGCTCACCTCCTGAATTGGCCTATAAAAAAATTGACATCAATAAGCATATGACTGCATGTGACATTTTTGGTTTAATACAAAGTCTCAAGACAAAGAAAAAATTAAATGACCACCTGGATGCCCTATTCTCACCTCAGCCCTGGCCTTCTTCCCTAGCATAAACAACAAAACAAGCAATAAAACAGAGTTCAAAAATATTTATCTGACCGGAAATCAAGCTGAGGTAGATGTAGTCATATATATAGATATTAATGATAGAAACAATGAATTCTCTTGGTTTGTATTCTTTTGAACATTGTAGATGGAGGACAGACAGCTTAGACGAAAAAAAGTACTCATAAGTGCTGCTGCATATCTAGGCAAGTGAACAAATTGGTGCTGACACAATACACTTAGGCAACAATGGTGCAGAGTCCTCAGGTACTAAACGACCACCATCAAAGAAGCAAAGGGTATATACTGAAATTGATTATTTTATTATGATTATGAGTTGGAACTCTGGAGAACTTTCTTCGGCTATAAAAAAAGCTTGCTTAACAACCTGATCTTCCTGTTCAAAGGGGTTGTACGAAGAGCCGAAGAGCATTCCAGACAAGTTGCATAAAAAGATACATAGTGCATAAAAAGACTGAAGACAGATGCACGATCAGTTTCCCTTGCTAAATAGTACTATTGCCAATTGCTAACATTGGGGAAAATTACCTAAAACTGTTTTTTTTGCGTTATTTAGTAGCAACAAATCGAATCTAAAAATAGGCTCAGTTGTACCAATGACATCAATGATCAGTCTAGGACGTTCAAGAAAAAACAGTGTTTGCTCATGAGTTGTGGATTCCCACAGGCACAAAACATCTGTACGTGTTCACTTACAGTTGATCCAACTTATGCTGACCTGATAAATGACGACACTATAGACTGTTTTGTAGGTCTTTCATTTTGATTTTTGTGACATGTCTTCTTGTGGTAAAAGCTTCACTGCAGTTAAGCTTTGAAGTTACAAGGTACCTTCGTTAGATTTTTCAATACTACTATCTGAGCCTATGCTAGTAAAAGTAATATCTTGTTTTAGAGCGATTTAATGATTGGTACATGATCTTCTATGTTTTCAAGAATAATGTCTCACGACCTTTTCACATGTCTCTTTTTAGAAGTGTATTGGTAATCATAGCTGCCTACCTTACAAAGGTCAGGCCCTATCTGAAACACATGAAGTTTTCAGAGTTTGACTCCTGCTAGATTTGAAATGTATCCTAAGTATTGCTGGAGGAAACATTTTGGTGAGCAGGTTAGGAGCACAAGCAACACACCTCAGTGGACTTGGCGTTGAGAAGATCCTCGCTGTAGGCGGCCTGTCGGGCGGATGTTGTGGCCTTGGGCCCCGGGATGGCCTTCTGGGTTGGGGAGGGCGCCAAAGAGGAGGTCGGGGGAGGCGCCGCGGGCCGAAAGAGGAGGAGGCGGCAGCGGAGTCGCTGGAGGTTGTGCCCTAGGCGCTAGTGTCGGGGATGCGCCCAAGGTCGTAGCGGGCGGCCTTCTGGGTCGGGGAGGGTGCCGGAGAGGAGGCCGGGTGAGCGTCGCGGGAGGAGATGTCGACGGAGGGGACGGCTGGGTTGCGTTCGCAGCATCGACGTTTGCCACAGCCATTGCGGCAGCGGTTTGGCGATCGAGGGCGGGGGCAGTCATGGCGCGTCGGGGTCTCCGATAGCTTCCAACTTGATGAGGTGCCAGTGCAGGCGCGGAGTGGTCTCCGGTGCAGGGCAGGGAGGGAGAGGAGGCGTCGGTGTGGGCGAGCACGGTGATGGAGCAGCGGCGCGAGGGCAAGGAGAGAGGGAGGAGGCATCGGCGTGCACGAGCGTGAAGATGGGGATGGGGTGGGTGGGGGCGGTGATTGCGGCGTTTTAGCTACCTGCGCGGACGGAGGCAGGTATCGCAGGGGAGGCGGAGCGAAGACGACCCCCAAAAAAGGTCGCACGAAAAAATAGTCTTACTTTTATTCTTTTTAGTTGTAGGAGAAATTGAGTTAATTCCAATTGTTTATAAAACTTGATTAAATATATTAAACGAATGGTGCATGCAGATTATGAAATGGATACCAGAATTATTAATGATGCCTTATAATTGGGAAATGGGGGTGGACAATGCTAAAAGCTGAGAAAAATGTTATCTTTTATAATCTTATGAAGAAAAAGTACATGAACAGGAAAACTTTTACTCAGTGCAAAAAATCTTCAGGCTCCTAGTTTTGAAAAGGTGTGGTCAAGACGAAGGAAGTTCTAAAATGGGGTTGTTATGTGACAGTGAATAATGGGCAAAATACAATATTTTTGGAGGATGTTTGGAATGGAACTGAAGATGGGTTTCCTTCTCTGTACAATTTAAGTGCTGATAAAGACTGCCTAGTTAGTGACTGTTGGGAGTAGGGATGGCAACGGGTGAGAAACCCGGTGGGTGGGGGGGGGGGCAGAAGAACACACCCGCCCCCACCAGGGTTCAAACACCCCGTCACCCGTACCCATCACCTGTGACGAGTCTCAAATTTACCTAGACCCATCACCCGCGTGGGTAACGGGTACCCATCGGGTGACCCATCCCCATTTAACAATAACACAAGATCACAATTCACAAAGCTAACATCATCAAAAATTCAGAATGATCATGCAAGTATGCGGCACAGGAAGCGGATGCGAACAGACACGGAGACGCCTGGGTTGCGGCGCTGCTGAATGATGAGGATTAATTGGAACGCTAGGGTTTTCTTCTCTATATAGTGTTCAATGACTGGATGGACCTATGTGTCATACTCAAGCGGGGGACCCATCGGGTAACGGGTTTGGAGTATACAAGAACGCACCCATACCCGCTTCACCCGATGGGTGAGGTAATCACCCAGTAACGTACCCGTGGGGGCAAAATCCCCCAAACCCGTACCCTAATAGGGTTTTTACCCGCGGGTAAACAGGTCGCGGGTACCCGTTGCCATCCCTTGGGAGGGAGATGGTTGGAATATAAAGCCTTTGGAGATGAAGACATGAAGGAATGGGAAAGGTTCATGGACAGTTTAGAAGAATTTTGGTTGAATGAGGAGGCAGATAAGTTTGTTTTGGCTGTTAAGATAAGTCCAGAAATTATACTACAAGATCTATGTACAGGAGGATGACTTTTAGAGGGGCTGTCAACCAAAGAATGCAGAAAACTGTGGAAGAGCAGATTACCTAATAAGATCAAAAGTTTTTGTTTGGCTGGTGACTCAAGATAGGTTGCAAACTGGGGTAAATCTGAAGAAGAAAGAATGGACGGGGAATGTGTGGGATTGATGAAACTAGCGATCACAATTGCATTCATTGCCACGTAGCGAGAGCTATCTGCTTCTCTTTCAAAGAAGCGTTGGGGTGGGATAGGAGTCCTCAAAATATTCAGGATGTTTTTTAATATTGGACCCTCCTTGGAGGGAAATATTATCACATTAAACTTTTCATGTTCTCTATTATGCTTTGGGGCTTATAGACCATGAGAAATAAGATGGGGATAGAGAAAAACTTTTCATGTTCTATAAAATCTTTTCTTTTTTAAAAAATGGTGTATCTTGTCGAAGAAGAGAGATGCCAAATACTTGGACGACATGATTCAGAGCATGGGGAGATGGTTGAGGGACTTTTGGAAGCGAACTGAAAACGTAGAAGTCGAAGGCATTTTGTGAAGTTCCTCTCCACTTCTGGGAGAAGGCTTAGGCGTTTGTTTCCTTTAGCAGTCTTACCTTTGTCTATTTAACAGCCAGATTCAGGGCGGGTGGTACTGTGCTTTTGTTCGTGTTCTTGTAAGTTGGTATCCCGGTAGTTATCTTTGTGTCTTTTTTTTTGGTTTAGTTCGTCTGTACATCATGGACTTGGTGCCTTTATAAGAGTAGGGTTTCCCCCTTAAAAAAAGGGTGCATACATGCTAACACGTCTATTTTCAAATTTTATTCCGGACAGGAGGCTAGCGTCCAATACGGTCCTAATGACGCCTTTCTATGCGGTCTGGATGATCAACATTGACTAATTATACTCTCTCGGTCCTGAAATATAAGAAATCCTAGGAATTTTAGAAAAAATTACTGGTAAATCAAATGACGCATTTAGTCCTCACTAAACTATATAGAGGTCTTGTGCTTGCCATGTTTTGAGTTTGGTGGCCGACACTGGCACACGTGTGATTGGTATTTTGGGTAGTTAATTCACCTAAAATGTGCTATAATTTGGGATAATTTTTGAGTGCTTAAATAGCATATATTTTAGGACCAAGGGAGTAATAGATAACAAGAGTTTCTACGTGCTAGCAAATAAGCACCAAAATGAGTCAATCAAGATTCAAACAATTTCAAGCTAGAGACCATTAGATAAAGTATGATTTTAGGGGGGAAATTTAAAATAGTTCATAATTTTAGGAGCTAAAATAAGATTCCTATTATTTTTATAAGATTAAACCTGATTTTAGGATTTTTAATTGCATTATTTTTTATGTAAAATATTTTATTTTTTAAATAAATTATTTTTGATAGTTTTTAAAATAATTCTAGTCCGATTTACCTTCCTAAACATTCAAATTAGCCCAATTTATCTGTCTTGTGGCTGATGTAAAGCCTGAAAGCGGATATAGTGCCACATGGCAAAAATTGCTAAAAAAAAGGAAAAGCAATATTTGTGATGAGGGAGGAAATCAGAGGGCCGTGAAAGCTAATGGGCCAAAAAAAACTATGTCTCCAAAAAATTTAGGGCCCGGGCACAGAGGCAGAATCAGGGGGGCTAGGGCCGCGGCCCCTGAGCGGCCAGCGGGCCAGCAGAAGGTCTGCACGTCTGTAGCCGCAAGTCTGCAAGAGCAGCCACATGCGGCAAGCTAGCTAGACGCACAAGCAAAGCAAAGCATAGGCTCCTGCTGTTGATTTATTATGAGAGAAAAATATTATTTCATAGCTGAAAAGTAGGGCTGATTCTGGCTTATAAGCTCAAGCGAACAGAACGATAGTTTCTATTTCCAAATTAAGTACTTGTTTGTTTAATTGATACTATTCCTAATTTTTTATTTGCTAATTTTGTTTGTTATGCTGATTTACTATTCTTTATATAAATATTATATATTTTTTAGATAATTGATTTTTAGCTAGCCACGAAGGATATTATACGTGTCGCCGATTAGCTAGCCACGAAGGATATTATATAGGATCCGCTTCCGCTTCGTCGGGTTCCAAGGTCTCCGCCGCCATAGGACATCCGTCGTCATTGGAATATGGCTATCGCCTCTGTCGGAGTTCTTTGTTGTTACCGTCGAGGATAACCTCTTCCGCCCAGACTCCCAAGCATCCGCCACCCCCTAGGGCAGCTGCTATCGACGAGATCCGCCTCCACTGTGGTTGTGGCCCTAGATCCATTAGATCCTTCGTATATACATCAAAATATGGTCATGTTATCCATGTTTGTTGAGAGTTTTACCTGTGTACCATTAAAAAAGATGGTCTTTTCCTACAAATCATTTAAAAGTTTAGACGCACCTAGGTGACATGACACTTTTTTTGCCTCCCAAGCCATTTCGTCCACCTTCTGTTTGATTTCCACCGTTTGACAGCTCTGACATGTGGACCCGGTCGGTGACAATGTCCAAAATACCCTTCTCTCACAATCCTATCCCCTCTCTATTCGGTGGGGCCAAGCTGTCAGCGACCCAACACCTTTTTCCTCCTCAAGAAGAGCAGCGTGAGCTGAGGGTCTGCCCAGCGAGATCTTCATGGCCGGGGCGGAGGTTGCCTGCACGCGCGCCCGCTAGACCTGTACCGCTGAGCCCACCGGAGATCCACCTTCTTCATCTTCCTGCTGCTCATGACATGGCGGCCCACGGCGGCGGCGGCCATGCTCTCCACCTTCGTGACCACGCATGCAAGGAGATGTAACCGTCCTCACACCCTGTCGGTGCAGAAAGTGACCAACTAGTGAATATTTATAGTTTTGTTGTACGTTGTGATCGGAGGTGGCCTAGCACTTAATGACATAGGATTTATACTGGTTTAGGCAATGTGCCCTACGTCTAGTCGGGGTTAGTCAATGACTTTATTCCTGAGCCTAGGTCCTCGAAGTTTGCTATGGGGTTACAAACAAGAAGGAGAAAGATGGGGTGTACAAGAGGCCCGGTTGGCTCTGGTCGGAAGGGCCGAGAGCGATGGGGATTCCACTATGAGCTTGAGGTCTGAACTTGGCAGTTCAGTGGTGGACTAATAAATCTAAAGGAACTGAGCTTGGATTGATCGGTCTTTTTGTTGGAGGAAGCGCACCCCCTTTTATAGATGAAGGGGGTGGCTTTACAAGTGAGAGGGTGAGGGTACGTATGCTGCCGAGCCTTGTTGCCCACGCCTACCGAGCCTTGTTGCCCACACCGACGGGTACAAGATAGTGATAGACGCCTACAACAATGTTGCTGTCACTATAGAATGTCAGATGCACACGGGAGGTCGTGCTACCTTTTCAGGGATGGTGGACATCGGTACCTGCAAATACTGTTTGATGCCTAGAGTCATATGAGGAGTCTTACTATGTTCACCTGGTATGGTAAATCCTAATGCCCATACCGCTATCGATGTCTAGAGACACGTGGGGGGCCTTATCGTATGGGAGTTTTAGCGGCCCTTACAATATTGTAGAGGGAGATGTCGGCGCCTACAATACTGTTTGCGTCAGGGTGGCTGCAGAGTACTGTTCTGTGTAGGGTATGGTCCCTGGTATAAAGGTTTTGACTTGTGAGCCTTGCCTTGCCTTTCTCCACATGCCTTCTGGTTCCTACCGAACGGGCGTCCTCGGTCGAATGGCTCCAGTCGGCTCTGAGTGCGCTGGTCGGAGAAGAGTGGTGAGCAGGGTTCTTACAAGCCTCGGTCAGAGGGACGTGGGGTCAAAGTCGGAAGTAGGGCTTAGGGCAGGCCTTTCGATCAGAGAGGCCGTCCAAAGACAGCTGGAACCTAAATAGAGCGCTCCGGTCGGTTAGGTGGGCCAAATTAGCTGATAAGCGGACGTTGCTCTTCTTGGGCCTGGCCTTTCGATCGGTTGCTGGACCGCTCCTTTGCCCTGTTGTTTTTAGACTCTTGGGCCGAGCCTTGGCGCAGAAGCCGATCCCTGATGGACCCCGGGTTTATGAACCCGACAGGAGCCCCCAAGCCCCTGAGCCCCCAGGCGATTCGGGTAGAATCGTCTAGGGAATTTTTGTCTTGCCGATGGGTGCACGTGAGCGCACCCGTGGGTGTAGCCCCTGAGCCCCCGGGCGGTTCAGGCAGAACCGTCTAGGGGGTGTTGTTTTAGCAGGTGTCAACCAAGGCGTCGTTGTGCAGCCGAGGCATTTTTCAACTTACTGATTGTGGGGGGTACAACCCCGGATACCCACGACAGGTTACATGGGCTATGCCTCCAGGGGCAGCCTAGCCTGCAAGAAGGAGACTTGTGGGGCACGATTCTGCTCAGCGACCCTCGCAAGGCACGGAGAGGATATCCTAAAGATGTTACGAGATCTGATAGGATATGTACGATCCCATGTTTCTTGTAATCTGTTATTACTTTCTGGTTATCTCTCGGATCTAACCGACTTGTAACCTTGCCCCCCTAGACTATATAAGGCGGGCAAGGACCCCCTACGAATTCATGGCAAATCATACGAGAGCTAATGCAAACCAACAGACCACAGGAGTAAGGTATTACGTCGTACCGACGGCCTAAACCTGTATAACTCGTGTGTCTCTGTTGCCTTCTTGTTCTTGATTACACGCTCCTCTACCGATCAATCTACCATCACGGGGTGCCCCTCGGTGGACTGCCGATGATATTCTATCGACAATTGGCACACCAGGTAGGGGTGTGCGTGCTGTTTCCTTGTCAAACAAGATGGTTTTTTCTGCAGGCTCTTCGTCCCTCCCGCAGCCCGACCAGATCTTCACGGTCGGATCCATCACGTGGGTCATCAGCGCCGACGGAGTTGGAGAGCTTCTCGAGCCAGTGCAGATCTGTTCTGCACCGACCACCCTCGCACCTACAACTGTAGATCCAATCTCGGAACCACTTCCGAGGTCGACTCCATCAGCCACCCGCCACTCGCTTCCTTGCTACCAGAGGAGGCATGTCAACAACAATGATCTGATCGAATCTATCGATCGGGTCAGCCTAAAACTCGCTGATTGCCTCTCCATTGTTGAGTCGGCTCTAGACACCCTTGTTCAGCACCAAGCACCCTCTGATCCCGATCTGTCAACGTTCAATGCTCGGCAGACTCCAAGGCCCGCCGCCCTACCTTTTGGGCTCGCCAACACCGCAACTACATATTAGGACGCCCTGAGGGGCAAATTCGCCGACCAGCTCGCCGACCAATTTCCACCAACCGTCAACATGCTGCACGCCGACTGGGGTCTTGGAGCATCTCTCCAAACTATCCTTGAGGAAAATCTGGACTCCGAATCTCAAGGATCCACCGAGCCCCTCGCCGAGACCTTCACTAAGCAACCTCCTCTCCTGCCTTTTCGGGGTGGCGTGATTTTCAACGCCAGTATCGATAGCCCCCCAGAACGGCGAAACAGACGAGGAACGTGCCGCCCGTGAAAATAGGAACGCCAACCGCACACAATAGCGTGATAACGAACGCGCCATCGCGATGGCCGAGGCCGCTCGTGATAACCAGTTTGATTCACAAGGAAGGCCCCTCCATCGCAACCTCAACGAAGAATTCCTCCGCGTTGATAGCCATGACATTTTCAAGACTCTGAGCGCTAATTTGGCCGTGGCCGCCAACAAACTTGCTCACCTCCCGTAGATGCCCAAGCTCGCCAAGGTCGCCGCTATGCTTAAAGCAGCACACTATCAAGTTAACGAGATCCGAGAAGTTCAGAGACATTCGTGCTCCACAAGCATGATCCATCGATTAGTTGGTCCTAGATCCAATCGCCGCCCCAGTCAAAGCCGCTTCACCGACCAGTCACCACCTCCCCAGGGGGGAGTTGGAGGCCACCGCGCTGAGCATCATTGCCAGCACGACCAAGAGGTCGAATAGGACGCCCGAGTGCACCTCAGCAACCTTCGGGACGCATGACGACGTATCGACCAAGGATGTTTCGGGCGCCATGAAGATGAAGTACAACGTCGCCAGGAGTACGAGCAGGAATACGGCAACCCGGACTCAGCTCTGGAGCCGATCATCGCCGACAATACTGCCGATGTTAGTCCCGGCAGCCCGGAAGGGCCCCCTGCGTTCACCAGGGCACTCCAAATGCTCCAGTGGCCTCGTGGTTTCAAAATCACCAGAGTCGAGCCCTATGAAGGAAGGATGAACCCAACTCAGTGGCTGTAGGCTTATGCCACCGCCGTCCACGCCGCCGGAGGAGACACCAACATCATGGCAAACTATCTCCCTGTTATGCTCACGCTAGCCGCCATGAGCTGGTTCACAAGCCTTGCCCCGGACTCCATCGGCTCTTGGGAAGATCTGAAGAGAGTTTTCACCGACAACTACATGGCCACTTGTAGGTGGCCAGGCACCAAGCATGATCTCAACCGCATCAACCAAAAGTCGTCTGAACTACTCCGCAGCTACATCAGACGCTTTTCCGAGTTGAGGAATTCTATTCCCAACATCACGGAAGCCGAAGTCATCACCGCCTTCGTCCGAGGACTTCATCATCGAGAACTCCGTTCTAAGTTCAATAGAAAGCCACCTACCGGCATCGGCGAGATGATCACAACTGCCAACTAGTACGTCGACGCCGAGGAAGCGAAGGTGCGTTTTAATGAAGATACAGGCACTAATCGCCCGCCTTGCCACCACGACGACCGGAACGACGACCGATAGCACAACATTCGCCACCACGACGACCGCAATGACAACCGATAGTACAATGATCACCGCTACGACGACCGTAGTTTCCACCAGGACAGTGGACGTGATCGGCCAGATGGATTCAAACCTGGTCAGAATCGCCGCCACCGACCAGATCACTTTGTTGCCAATGTCAATGAGCCACGCGCAAAGCGTAACTACGATGAGCAGTACAAGAAGATCCTCGATGACCCGTGCCCCCTGCACAAAAACGCCAAACACAAGATGAAAGATTGCCTTGGTTTGGCTAAGGAGTTCCAGGAGAAAAAGTACAACGACGACAATGGTGGAAACGGAGGACACCAACCACCAGGGGATAATAATAACGCATTCCAGGACCACGACAAGGTGGTCGCCACCATCTTTGGGGGTTTTGCCTCCAATGAAAGCAGAAGGGAATGGAAGCTCGCCGCCCGACGAGTGCTCGCCGTAGTCTTAGAAGAAACTACTGCCAACCCCAGCTATCGTACATGGTCTGAAATCTCCATCACCTTCAGCAGAGCCGACCAGTGGGCAGACATACCCTACACAGGGCGTTTTCCCCTCGTCCTTGACGCGACTGTCCAGAAGGTGCTATTCAGAAAAGTCCTCGTCGACGGTGGGAGCGCTTTGAATCTACTCTTCGCCGGGGCTTTAAGGGAGCTCAGACTCAGGACAACAGACCTCATGCCCTCAGACTCCTCCTTCTAGGGCGTGGTACCTGTCAGGGCATCTAGACCACTTGGGGAAATTACCCTACCAGTACAGTTCGGCATGGCAACCAACTATAGAGTGGAGCATATAAACTTTTATGTCGCCAACTTTGACACCGTCTACCACGCCATACTAGGGCGTCCGGCTCTGACCAAGTTCATGGCCGTTCCACACTATGCGTATCTGGTGTTGAAGATGCCTTCGCCTGCAGGAGTCCTGTCTCTACGGGCCAACCTCTCCGTCACCTATGCCTACGAGACGGAAAGTCTCACCCTCGCCAAAGCCACCGACCTCTCCATCTAGATGGCCAGCGTGGTCGCTGAAGCCAAGACCGCATCTACTGATGACATAGAGATCCCAGAGCCTCCTCGGGCCTCCACCAAGTCCAAGGAAGTCAAGGAGATCGGCCTCGGCCTCGACGACCCTTCCAAGACATTGAAAATCGGGGCTCACCTTGACCCCAAATAGGAAAGTGCGCTCATCTCCTTCCTACATGCCAATGCCGATGTGTTTGCTTGGAAACCTGCAGACATGCTGGGGGTACCATGGGAGAAGATCGAGCACTCCTTGAATGTCTCGCCGACTGCTAAGCCAATCAAGCAGAAACTTCACCGATTCGTGCCGAACAAAAAGGAGGCTATTAGGGTAGAAATAAAACAGCTTTTAGCTACCAGATTTATAAAAGAAGGGTATCATTCAAATTGGTTAGCTAATCCTATTCTTGTTAAGAAAAAGAATAAAGAATGGAGAATGTGTGTTGATTATACTGATCTTAACAAACACTGCCCTAAAGACCCCTTCGGTTTGCCTTGGATAGACGAGGTTGTAGACTCCACCGCCGGCTACGAGTTGCTCTCCTTTCTCGACTGTTACTTAGGCTACCATCAGATCTCCCTCAAGGAGGAAGACCAAGTTAAAACATCGTTCATCATGCCTTTCGGTGCATACTGCTACACCACTATGTCCTTCAGACTAAAGAATGCCGGCGCAACCTACCAAAGGGCTATCCAGACGTGCCTCGACCAACAGATCAGCCGCAACATTGAAGCCTACATCAACGACGTGGTCGTCAAGACTAGAACCGCCGACAATCTTATCACCAACCTTGAAGAAACTTTCTCCAACCTAAGCAAATACTGATGGAAGCTAAACCCTTCAAAGTGCATCTTCGGAGTTCCATCCGGTATCCTGCTCGGCTACATCATCAGCGCTCAGGGCATCGAACCAAACCCTGACAAAGTCTCCGCCATCACCAACATGAAATGGCCGACGTGTGTCAAGGATATACAGAAGCTTACAGGCTACATGGCTGCGTTAAGCCGATTTATCTCGCACCTCGGTGAAAAAGGGCTACCTTTCTTCAAGCTCCTCAAGGCCTCCGAGCTTTTTTCTTGGTCGAAGGAGGTAGACACAACTTTCGAGCAGCTCAAATTGTTTTTAACAAAACCTCCAATCATGACAGCGCCACGACCAGATGAAACTCTGCTGGTTTACATCGCTGCCACTTCTCGAGTTGTCAGTACGGCTATTGTCATCGAACGCGAGGAAACTGGACACGCCTACAAGGTACAACATCCGGTCTATTTCATCAGCGAGGTACTTAATGAGCCCAAAACTCATTATCCTCAGGTGCAAAAGCTGTTATATACAATTTTAATCACCTCACGCAAGCTCCGACATTACTTCAAATACTACAAGATCGCCGTGGTCACTGAGTTCCCTCTGGGAGACATTCTCCGAAATAAAGAGGCCAATGGTCGTATCATCAAGTGGGCTGTTGAGCTTGGCACCTACTCCATTGACTTTAGAAGCAGGCCGACCGTAAAGTCACAGGCGCTCACTGATTTCATCGCTGAGTGGACCAAAATCCAAGAACCCATCACCGCCACTTGCCCCGAGCACTAGGTGATGTACTTCGACGGCGCCCTTAATATCAATGGGGCTGGTGCAGGCATTCTGTTCATTACACCGACAAGGGATAAACTCAGATACGTTCTTCGCATACACTTCGCGGTCTCCAATAATGCCATGGAATACGAAGCATGTCTCCATGGCCTCCGAATAGCCATCGAGCTCGGCGTAAAACGCCTCATGGAATACAGGGATTCCGCGCTGGTTGTCAATCAACTTAATAAAGATTGATCCTGCTCCAGTGAGAAAATGGATGCTTACTGCGCCAAAATCAGGAAGATTGAAGGGAAATTCTATGACATCAAGTACCATCACGTGGTACGGGATCAAAATCAAATAGTCGACCAGCTATCGAAGATAGGATCTTCTTGCACCACGGCTCCACCGGGGGTCTTCGTTCAGGACCTCTTGACACCATCCATTAAGGAAAACAAGGAAGTTGTAGAAGTAACCCCTGCCGAGCAGTTGGTACTCATGATACCTTCGCAGGTCACCAATTGGAGGGAACAGTTCATCAAATACCTCTCCAACGGCGAAGTACCCGTCGACAAAATCAAAACCGAATGATTAATTCGCCGAAGTAAGCACTACGTGTTGGTGGATGGTAGCCTGATGAGGAAAAGTGCCAAGGAAGGGATACTGCAGAAGTGCATCATCCAAGACGACGACGTGAAGCTACTATCTGAAATTCACTCTGGCTCCTGTGGCAATCATGCGGCTTCAAGAACACTGGTCGGCAAAGCTTTCCGGGCAGGTTTTTACTGGCCCACGGCTATTACCGATGCAGAAGATCTTGTTCGACGATGTGAGGGGTGTCAATTTTTTGCCAAATAAATACATATGCCAGCACAAGAATTACAGACCATTCCAGCTTCCTGGCCGTTCGCATGCTGGGGACTGGATATGATTGGACCTTTCAAACCTACGCCAGGAGGTTTCCGGTACGTGTACGTCGCCATTGATAAGTTCTCCAAGTGGATCGAGTACAAACCACTCGTCGTAGCTACTGCTAAGAAAGCAGTCGGGCTCTTTGAAGACATCATACACAGATTCGGTCTCCCGAACAGCATCATCACTGACCTCGGGACAACTTTTACCGGCCATCATTTTTAGGACTTCTACGAGGACAGGTGCATCTCTGTTAAATACGTTTCCATTGCTCATCCTAGAGCTAACGGTCAGGTCGAGCGAGCTAATGGTATGATCCTCGACGCCCTCAAGAAAAGGCTCTATCAGAAAGAAGAAAAGCACCCGGGCAGATGACTCAAAGAACTACCAGCTGTGGTCTGGGGACTGCGCACTCAAGCTAGTCGCAGTACCAGCATATCTCCATATTTTATGGTCTACGGCTCAGAGGCCATACTTCCAGCAGATATTGCATTCCGAGCACCCAGAGTAGAAAACTATGATGAAGACCAAGCCATAGCTGTTCGGACAGAAGACATTGATCAGGCCGAGCAAGAACGTCTGATTACTTGCGTTTGCACAACCCAAGTACCTCAAAGGTCTGCGGAGGTATTACAACCGTAACGTCAAAGGTCGTTCGTTCGCGATCGGCGACCTCATCTTACGTCGGAAACAAAAAACCAAAGGGCTTCACAAGCTGTCTTCACCATGGGAGGGCCCTTACATCGTAAAAGGTGTTACTCGACCAGGGTCTTATCGCTTATGCGACTTAGATGGACTCGATGTTCCCAACTCCTGGCACATAGAGCACCTTATACGTTTCTACCCCTGAAATAACATAGACATGTATTCTTTACTTTAATATTAATAAAGTTCGGGTCTCCATAATTTCTCTACATTTTTTCCTTCATCATAAGCTTCAACTACCGTTAGCGGGATATAAGCCACTCCATGATGGCCTCCAATACGCTCGACTAGTACGGCAACTCCAAATTGCCGAGCATGATAGCTCCAAATCGCCGAGCACGATTACTCCAATTCGCCGAGCACGATTACTCCAATTCGCCGAGCACGATTACTCCAATTCGTCGAGCACGATTACTCCAATTCACCGAGCACAATTTCTCTAATTCGCCAAGCACGATTACTCCAATTCGCCGAGCACGATTACTCCAATTCACCGAGCACGATTTCTCCAATTCGCCGAGCATGATTTCTCCAAATCGCCGAGCACGATTACTCCAATTCGCCGAGCATGATTTCTCCAATTCGCCGAGCACGATTTCTCCAAATCGCCGAGCACGATTCGTCCAATTCGCCGAGCACGATTTCTCCAAATCGCCAAACACGACCTCTCCAATTCGCTGAACACGACCTCTCCAATTCGCCAAACACGACATCTCCAATTCGACGAACACATTAACTCCCAATCACTGAACACGATTTTTCCAAAAATCTCCTACTATGCTTCCTCCGGGTCGTGTAGGGTTTTCTACAAAAACAACGACGGTGTTGCACTTCCAATTTTCGCAACATAGCCCGCCGATCATCAAATAGCACACCTTTTTTCCTTCTGTTTTATATGGAAACGTCCCAGTCCTAGACTACATCCTACACGTGCTTAGGGGTGAAAGGTCCTAATGGCTAGAGGGGGGGGTGATTAGCCTAATAAAAATTTCTACAACAACACTTAACCAAATGGTTAGATAATTATGAGGCGAAGCGAGTGTTGCGCTAGCCTACTCAAAATGCAAGCCACCTACCACAATTCTAGTTTATATAGTGTCAATTCACACAAGAGCAATGACACTACCCTATGTTAGTGTGCTCTCAAAGGCTAACTAAAGAGCCACACCAACCAAGCATGCAAGCTCTCACAACTAGCTACACTAAAGAGCTTGTCAACTAGTTTGTGGTAAAGTAAAGAGAGTGATCAAGAGGGTTATACCGCTGTGTAGATGAATGAACCAATCAATCACGAAGATGAATAACAATGATGACCAATCACCTCGGAATCAATGATGAACACAATGATTTTTACCGAGGTTCACTTGCTTGTCGGCAAGCTAGTCCTCGTTGTGGCGATTCACTCACTTGGAGGTTCACGCGCTAATTGGCTTCACACGCCAAACCCTCAATAGGGTGCCGCACAACCAACACAAGATGAGGATCACACAAGCCATGAGCAATCCACTAGAGTACCTTTTGGCGCTCCGCCGGGGAAAGGTCAAGAACCCCTCACAATCACCACGATCGGAGCCGGAGACAATCACCACCTCCGCTCGACGATCCTCGCTGCTCTAAGCCGTCTAGGTGGCGGCAACCACCAAGAGTAACAAGCGAAACCCATAGCAAAACATGATCACTAAGTGCCTCTAGATGCAATCACTCAAGCAATGCACTTGGATCACTCCCAATCTCACTATGATGATAAATCAATGATGTAGATGAGTGGGAGTCCTTTGGCTAGGCTCACAAGGTTGCTATGTCAATGAAAATGTGCAAGAGAGCTCCCTTGAGCTGGCCATGGGACTATAAATAGAGCCCCAATCAAATAGAGCCGTTATACCCCTTCACTGGGCAAAACGCGCTCTGACCGGACGCTCCGGTCATACTGACCGGACGCTGGCCCTCAGCGTCCGGTCGCCCGATGGACGCCACGTGTCATCGCCTTCAAACGTTGTTTGTCAGATTCCAACGGCTACGAAGCTAACCGGACACTCCGATCAAAACTAACCGGACGCTGAAGCCCCAGCGTCCGGTCATTTCCAGTAAGCTCCCCGAGGCATGTTTTTTTGACCGGACGTGTCCGATCCACCTTGACCGGACGCAGACCAGCGTTTGGTGCTCAACCCTACCCACTGTGCTGTCTGACAGCTCGACCGGACGCAGCCCTTCAGCGTCCGGTCGCTGAGTGACCCAGCGTCCGGTCAGTAGACCGACGCCAGCATCAATTCGATCAACTCCATTTTAACTCTAACTTCTTCACCCTTGCTCCAATGTGCCAACCACCAAGAATTTTGCATCCGGCGCAATAGAAAATAGACATTTCATTTTTCCAAAAGCGTCGAACCCATCTCAACCCTACAAACACCTTGTGCACATGAGTTAGCATATTTTCACAAATATTATCAAGGGTGTTAGCACTCCACTAGATCCTAAATGCATATGCAATGAGTTAGAGCATCTAGTGGCACTTTGATAACCGTATTCCGATATGAGTTTCACCCCTCTTAATAGTACGGCTATCAAACCTAAATGTGATCATACTCTCTAAGTGTCTTGATCATCAAAAAATAGCTCCTATAGTTTATACCTTTGCCTTGAGCTTTTTATTTTTCTCTTTCTTCATTTCAAGTTTAAGCCCTTGATCATTGCCATGCCATCACCATTGTCATGCTATGATCTTCATTAGCTTCTCTACTTGAAGTGTGCTACCTATGTCATGATCACTTGATAAACTAGGTTAGCACTTAGGGTTTCATCAATTCACCAAAACCAAACTAGAGCTTTCAAGGGGCTCCACCCTCTGCGTTATGGTTGGTCGGCTACGGTTCCTTGGCCATGCCTATTCATCCTACACGTGTCAGCGCCTCTGCGCTCGACGTTATGGACTATGGTCTAGTCAAGGCCTAGATTTCAGATATGAACTAACCGCTCGGACGCCGCTTTAGCCATTTCTCTCGCCATGTTACTCAAGTTGGCTGCTGGGTAGAACGTTTTTTCGCAATAGTAATTCTAGAGGACACCAAGGCTCTAACATCCCACCAAACGTACCATGAGCTCGGTGCTCTACGTGTTGGGCGGTAGGACACGGTCTTATGACAACGCCTATTTCTCCAACATATGCATGGGCTCCGCGTTATGCGTTACGGATCACGACCTAACTAAGGCATCTAGTTCAGTGAAAACTAAATGATCGACCACAGCTTATATTGGGAAAAAGTGCATCGGGTTGATAATACATAGATTTTTCATAGCCAGACAAATCAAGTATTACAGGCGGTAATATCCGAGCAGTTCTTTAAGCTTCGCCAACAGCTTCTGTCTCGCCAAACAGGTCTATATCACCGACAAGCACTTTCGCCACATCCTCAACGTCATCCTCCAGTTGCTGGGTCTACGCGTCGCTCAGCCCATCAGCAAACCCACCACCTATGGACTGGATGTCGACGGACCGACTCGTCTACTGCTGGTCTCTTCCCGCGGACCTTCTCTGACACTAGGGATGGACTATCCGACAAGGAGCTTGGCTCACTCTCTTCATGCTGCAGTGCCGCCGAGGATCTACTCCTTTTGGCCAATCAGCTCTCGGCATGTTTGAAAAGTATATTGCCCTAGCCTGCGAATGAATCTTTTCATAAGTGAGTCAGTCCTATGCTTGGCAATTAATGCCTGATAGATGCGAAGCGAAATGGTTACCTGAGGAGGCGGGTTGGTGCAGTTGAAAGCCTTCGTTCCTTTTGGCCAGCTGAATGAGACATTCAAAGTAAATAGATCCATGGCACGGTCTATCACTTCCTTCTTCGTCAGACGGTCTATGTTTTCACGGGTACCATCGTTGTCACCTTTATAGTCAAATGCTAGGTGGGCCCTCTCTTTGTAGGGTTGGATGCGTCGAACTATGAAACTAGCTGCAACCAGTTCACTCCTAAGCTCCAAGCCTTTACTCAATTCCAGAAGTTCCATTACTTGCTCCATGTCAGCGTTGTTGGGTCTCTCCGTCCAGTTACTATGGTTAACCGGGATGTGGTGGACGTCGCATCGAATCAATGGGTGACTTTGTTTGATGTAGAACCATCTAGAGTTCCAACCTTTCAGGGAGGTATTCAGTGGAACATTGATATATTCGTTGGCCATCCCATCCCTGAGCTGTAGGTACACGCCGCTGACCACCTTGGAACCGCTACCCCCTTCTTCTTCAGACAGAACAAGTGCCTGAAGAGGTTGAAGTGCGGCAGAACACCGAGAAATGCCTCGTAGAAATGGATAAAGATAGAAACATGCATAATGGTGTTGGGGTGCAGATTACAGAGGCTAATCGCCCAAAACTCCATAAGATCCCTCAAAAAAGGGTGGACATGAAACCTTAATCCTCGCCAGAAATAATCCTCAAATACTACTACCTCATCAGTATGTGGTGTCGGGAAGGGCTCACCACTAGCTGGCCGCCATCCAGCAGTAAGACGGTCGGGGAGAACGCCCGCCACCACCATCTTATCGAGATCCGCCGCCGATGTCTTCGACGGCACCCACTCCTCGTCGCGGCTGGCTCCGATGGCCACTTTCTTTGGCTTTGCGGCTCCTTTTTTCGGCGCCATCTCCTATGGTTTGTCCTCGGGTTGGAGGCGAATGCTCGCGATTGGTGCGGAAGGTGAAGCATAGGGATTGCGAAGGCAGGAAGCAGGGTGGCTTGACAAAGGTAGGAGGCAATGTGTGTGGTGGTGCGGTTATAAAGCACTTCCCCCACTCTACCTTGACTTTGAGGGTTTTTGGGAAACCGTTCCTGCGATCAGCGCTACATCGATTCCTCCAAAATGGTTTAATGGGCCGCAACATGGGTTATCACATCACAGTAGCCCACGCCGCTCATTTATCACCGCCACATTCTCCGAATTCTCTACATTTTAATGAGGCTTAGTAACTGATACTGTACGGCCATTACTCTAAATTTCTCGCCGCAATTTGATTTATCCGATATCTACGCTAGAAACACGGGGACTGGCTACCTGCTCGGATGGTTCACTAATTTCTGAGCCTGGCACCATGTGACTACGTCACCTACTATCAGGCTCAGGGACTAAGTGGGCACACTTCACCTTGCGGTGAATCTGCTTATTTTTTGTCTCGAGGCTACGCTTAGGGATTGGCTACCTGCTCGGACGGTTCACTAATTTCTGAGCCTAGCACCATGTGACTACATCACCTACTGTCAGGCTCGAGGACTAAGTGGGCACACTTTACCTTGTGGTGAGTGTGTTTGTTTTTCTGAAAGACTCCGAGCATCCAAAGGATAAACTAGGTATCTTTACCATTGTTTTCGGATTCTAAGTGGGCACACTTCACTTAACCATGCAGGAATTTTTAATTTTGGATTTGAGCTCCTTACACCCTTATGACAAGCCGTGTTTAGAACATACATCAGCGATGTTGTATGCTGCTCGGCAGTTTCTCACAACTGCTTGGCAATTCCTTATGGTGGTCGGATCATGATTTGGACAACTCAGTTTTGGTTCGCACCTGCTCGGTAAGTCTAAAGACGATGTTGCACAACGGGTACAAGGCGCTCGAGGACTAGCTGTGGGGGGTACAACCCCGGATACCCATGGCAGGTTACATGGGCTATGCCTCTAGGGGTGGCCCAGCCTACAAGAAGGAGACTTGTGGGGCACGATTCTGCTCGGCGACCCCGCAAGGCACAAAGAGGATATCCTGAAGATGTTACGAGATCTGATATGATATGTACGATCCCATGTTTCTTGTAATCTATTATTACTTTCCGGTTATCTCTCAGATCTAACCGACTTGTAACCTTACCCCCAGACTATATAAGGCGGGCAGGGACCCCCTATGAATTCATGACAAATCATACGATAGCTAATGCAAACCAATAGACCATAAGAGTAAGGTATTACGTCGTACCGATGGCCTGAACCTGTATAACTTGTGTGTCTCTGTTGCCTTCTTGTTCTTGATTACACGCTCCTCTACTGATCAACATACGATATTCTATCGACACTGATCCCAGTGTCTATGCGCACCATGGTTTTGAAATGGTTAGTTCAGGGGATGGACGAGACCGAGCCCGTGGGTCCTAGTGTCGTGGATCCTTGGCCTTGGTGTAGCCTGGGCAACCGAGGTAGTTAGTTCAGTTAGTTTTCATGTGAGTTCAGAGTCACGGTCCCTGGACTTTGGAGCATAGTCAGAAGTGAAGCTGTTATGCGAGTTCAGAGTCACGGTCCCCAGATTTTTTGGAGCGCAGTCGGAAGTGAAGCTGTTACGCGAGTTCGAAGTCATGATCCCTAGATTTTTGGAGCGCAGTCAGAAGTGAAGCCATTACGCGAGTTTGGAGTCATGATCCCAAGCTATAGCCGGATGTCATAGATCCTGTCGATGTGAGTTCAGAGTCATGGTCCCAAGCCATAGCCAGATGTCATAGATCCTATCGACGCAAGTTCAGAGTCATGGTCCCAAGGTGTTGGCTTGTGCCCCCGAGCCCTATTGGGCCTTCATGGGGGTCGATGTGAGTTTGTGTGTGTTACCCCATCTGGTTCCTCACAACCGGAGGGGCTGAGTTTCATCGCTTGTCCCAATCGCTCGGGCTCAAAAACTAGCTCGGTGAGTTCGCTAATGGATGTGATCGAGCAGAATCTGAGTCCATCGTTCATGACGGAGTCGGCATAGCCCTCTTGTGACATTCCACTACTCCTTTACCTATAACCCGACAGATGCCTAGGTCATTCTGGAGACCGACACAGGTGGCCTAATGGCCTCCCCTCGATGGAGACTCTGTGGGCCTGGCGAGAGGTTTAGGATCAAATGAGAAGGTTGAGATGACCCAGTTTGCCGGACCGGGCGAAGGCCGCACGATGCTCATCTACGGTTTTCTCCCCTGGCTCTATTGTTTGCTCATGTCGAATGAGGCAACCGCTGCTTCATGACGCAACATGGAGCGTTCTAGTGTATTTTGCTGCACGTGCGATGCTTAGTTCCTGAGCCCCCAGGCGGTTTAGGGCCCGAATCATCCGGGAGGTGTGGGCATATGGAATGAAATGCGCGTATGGATATATGAAATGATTGTAATGAAATAGAGGGGGTTTGATAGTGTTTACCTTGATGACTGGAGTGACGGGGCTTAGAGAGCCTCAGTCAAAAATGTCTGACCGGGACCTATGCTTGTTAATCATGGGTGAGTCCTTGTGTGAATAGTTTTTGTATTAATGAACACATGCTCACCTTGATAACCTGAGTGATGGGGTTTTGGAAAGCTTTGGTCAGAAATGTCCGACCAGAACCTTGATGACCTAAGTGACGGGGTTCAGAGAGCTTCAGTCGAAAATGTCTGACTGGGACCCATGCTCATCGTTCGTGACAGAGTTGGCATGGCCTACATGGGGCGCCCCTTCACTTCCTTACCTGTCATTTGGTGTCTATATTGAGTGATTTGATCGACTTAGGGGGCTGGATGGTTTCTTCTAGCATAAGATTTCGCTTTGGGTTCTTCTAGGTCTGGCCTAGGGAAGCGGGGAGCCACCCACAAGCAGTGGCGCTTTGGTTCCTATGCCCATCATGTGGTAGTGGTTGATTGTGCGGTAGTGGTGGGCCATGGCCAGGCCATGTCCCTTCTGATCAGGAGCCGTTCTATCAGGAAGAGCACGTCTCATCGGTCAGGGCACGTCTTATCTGCATTAAATGGAAAAGAGAGAAATTCTCGCTCCGTTGTTCTGGCTTCCCCGATCGGCGCGTCCATCCCTAACCATTGTTCCCTTTTCCTTAAGTAGGAGAAGGGAGAGGGTTTTAGTTTCGTTCTTTTATCTGTTCTTCATCTACTGTCGCCTTCTCTCTTCCTTTTTTTGCCGTGAGTGTTCCTGAGAGCCGCGGAGGTTTCTAGGGAAGGAAGGGGAGAGAGCGAGGGACAAGAGAGGAACTCACTGAAATGTCGAACTGGAGGTCGTCCACCATGAGGGTGTCGATGCTAGAGGCTTTCGTCATGAAGGAGTTTCTGCCACCGCGGGAGGTGGCGCACTGGTGGGTCCCTAGGAGGGAGGAGTTCTCGCAACCTCGCCCTGATGAGGTGTTTCTTTCCTTACCTTTCATGAGCGTGGTTAGGATACCCTGTGCACTGGTTCCTACGTGGGCTCCTCAACGAGTGGGGTCTGGAGCTGTAGCACCTCAATCCGATGGGGGTGCTGCACATCGCTAGTTTCATCACCATCTATGAGGCTTTCCTCAGGATGGAGCCGCACGCGGATCTCTTCTAGCTTTTCTTCTCCAAGAGAGCTATGACGGCGGGGAATTCAATCGAGACCGCACCGGTGGGGGGGGGGGGTTCACCCTATAGAAGAAGCCAAGTGTAGGAGGTGTGTATCTTGTGTACTCCCCATGTGACTCCAACCAGGGATGGCATGGGGAGTGGTTTTACATCCAAAATCCGGTGGAGGCGCCGTTTCCGGCGTTCACTGGTGGGAGGCCGGTGAAGCAGAAAAGTTGGTTGTGGGGTTGCACCTACACGGAGAGGCACAAGGTGGATGTCATTGAGGAGGAGCTACGGAAGCTCATAAGGCTTGGCCTTGATGGGGTGCAGGTGTTCCACACCCTCTTCCGCCGCTGGGTTGCGCTGTTGGTGGAGCGGACGTGACCGATGTGGATGTATGGTGGTCGGTCAGACCTAGACCGTGCGTCACCGAAGGACCTATCAGACGACGAGGTCTGGAGTCGCCTTGGCCAGGTGCTGCAGCTGAGGCCCAGGGATACGGTTGTGGGGAAACCCATACCGTTTAATGCCTCGGTCATGTCTAACCTGGTATGATCCTTTATTTTGTTCATGTTTTGTTCCTCTGCTTTTCTTGTTTCTTGATCCTAGGCCATCCGTTCTGTAGGGGCTTGAAAGGTACAAGTCCTGGCCACACCTTCCTAAGGGACCGGAGGGCAGGGCCCGGTAGGCCGCCCAGAAGGAGGCAGTAGATGCCTGGAAAAAGAAGAGAACTAGGAAGGTTCAGCGGAAGGAAGAGAAGAAGAAGGAGGTCACCCGGTGCATGAGGGCCGGAGAACGTAGGAGCGACGTTGAGTCAGAACTCGCGTCGGATGATCCTACAGATTTCGATGACATGGTCTTCTCCGATGAGGAGGAGAGTCAGGGGGTCACTGTGACCTCAGTGGAGCGTCGTGACCCTACGGTGACGTCCGTTGGTGAGGAGCAGGAGGCCACGCAGCGTGTAGAGGTTCCTGTGTCAAGGAAGCGCGCAGCAAGTGTGGACATCATCGGCGAATGGGTGGCAAAGCAGACACGGTCACCGTGCCCCTCGGTGGCGTCGTCGATTGCGTCGTCGCCTGTGGCAGACGTGGCTAAGCGAGCCGGGCGGTCTGAGGAGCGGACTGGCATTTGTGCGCCGATGGGACCGGTGCCAATCCCTAGCTCATAGCCAGAGGAGGCCCTGCCTACCGTGGGTGCTGTCGAGTAGTTTGGGTGGTCTAAGGAGCAGACTGGCGTCCAGACGATGCGCGACTTGTAGTTGGAGGACGCTCCACCCGTTGCTCTAGTCGGGGAGTCCCGAGCCGGAGGTCGTAGTGACCCGTAGGCCGGGCAGGAGCTGGTCAGGATGACTCCACCCCCGTCTGAAGCGAGGGGTCACGAGTCATAGTCTAGGAGCGGCCCTCATCTCGTAGGTCCATTGTCATCGGGGCCTGCCTTCAGGGTCGTGCCGCTCACCTCCCAGTATGTTTCCCTTTGTTGCTCTTCGATCTTTTGCCGGTTGAGTCTTTTTCGAAGGGTGACTTACCCGTACTTTCTATTTAGCGACCGGGGGATGCCAAGGTTGAGCGTTGCTCCGATCCTCATGCAGGAGACTTGGAGGCCTACCCTATAGTGTTCCCTCCTAGGGATGGTGCCCCTTAGGGCGACTGCTGATAAGGCAGCAGTGGTGGCATCGGTGTTGGTGGTGATCCTAGTGCTGATGGCGGGGGTTGCCTCAGAGGTAACTCTCGTGGCCCCTCCTCCACTGATCGCGGTGGAAGAGACAAGGGAGGGCGAGCTTCTTATCTCTTCGGGTGGAGGACCGCATGGCTTAACCTTGTCGTCGGAGCCGAAGGCGTCGAAGGGAAGGGCGGTCGAGACAGAGTTGGGACGCCTGGCGGTGTTCCACGCAGATGAGGTGGTGGACATCCCATCTGACGACGAGGTGGACGTCGTGGCAAAGCCACTAGTGTCGCCTCAGGAGCTGGCGGTGTCGCTGTGGGAGCTGGCAGTGTCGTCGCAGGAGCTAGCGGTGGTCCAGTTGGAGGCTAGGCCCTCTGGCGGTTCGCCGAAGGGTGACCTAGAGTGGCCCTACCCTAAGGACCCATCGAAGGCACGGTTCATCCTCTAGGATTCCTAAGAGCATTAGCTCTAGGACATTTTTGGGGGGCAAGGGCATGTCATGGTGTCCGAGCTCACCAAGCTATCCGCGAAGCTTGAAAGCGCCTGGAAGCAGTCTTGGTTCGCTCGGCAGTTGGTTGAGGGCGACCTACAGCTCACCGTGGAGGTGAGTTTCTGGTACTCATCCTTGCCCTTTGAATCTTTCGTCACATGTCTTTAGCATGCTTGTTTTTCGTAGGATATAAGGAAGATGTCGTCCCACAAGTCTTACTTCCTCCGAGCAGAACACGCCCGGATGGCTGAGCTTGAGCATTGGGTAGAGTCTGCTCGCTGTGAGTCCTAGGACTAGGTGGCCGAGGTGGCCATGGCGCAGGCGGAGGGGCAGCGTGCAGCAGAGTGGGCGACTGCCGCCGAGCAAGGGCTCGAGGCGACTAAAGCCCGCTAGGCAGAGACTGAGGTGGAGTTGCGGGCATCTTTGGTGAGCATCGAGACGGCACTTCAAGAGGCCTTGGTGGCCCTTGAGCTGGAGCAGAGCGCTTTGGCGTCAGAGCGGGTCACCCTAGAGTCAGCGCGGATGGCCCTAGAGGCAAAGCAGAGGGCCCAGTCGGAGGTGGACCAGGAGGTGCTCATGCTCTAAGGCCGAGTGATGGGGACGGAGGAGGCGAACGGCCGTCTATGCGCGCAGGTGACTCGACAGGCGGAGGAATTCTCTGCCCTTGAGAACTCTCATGCTGGTACATCCCCTTTCTTTTTTTGTTGTGTTGGTTTCTTTCTTCAGCCTGTTCCAGAGCTTGTCGCCCCTCCTTTAGAGCTAGATGGAAAGGTGAAGACGCTAGAGCAGGGCCTGGAGACGACCAAGGTGACCCTCAGCCGGAATGCGGAGGAGCTAGCCAAGTCCCATGAAGAGCGATGTGCTCTTGAGGGGGACCTTGACCAGATCCGCAACATTGCCTAGCTCGTCGTCTCAAAAGTCTTCGGGTCGGTGCCAAGCATTAGCGCGCCTGCTGTCTAGCTGGCAGAGGTCCTGGACGTGGTCAAGGACCTTTGTCAAGAGTGGGTTGTTTTACGGGGCATCGGGGGGCTGACCTCGGTGGCGACGTACCACCCAAATCTAGACTTTGCCACTATCTATGGCGGGTATGCTGAAGGCCTGAGCATGGAGGACATCCAGTCAATCGGGGAGAGCTTGCTGTCGCATGCGCGGTTGGTGTTTGAGCAAGTCTCCGCTGAGTGGGTGATGGATGTTCACCATGAAAACATGGCCCAAAGCATGCGTGGGGAGGATGCCTCTGAGCCTGTAGATAGCATGGAGCCTGGTTCAGGGGGGAACATTGCCTTGGCCCTGATCAAGCCAAACATCGTGCTGCCGGGGAGTGAGCACCCTGCGCCTTCGTTGGTCGCGCCGTCAGCAGATGCTGCCGGGCCAGTTTCATAGCTTGCAGAATATAAGTAGTTAGTAAACATAAAAAGTTTAAATTTGTGGGGGAGCCCCTGTGTAAAATGTTCATGTGTGTTTTAATGACTGCAATCGGTTTTTATTTTTGTGATGGAGTTGCTCCGTTCGGGGAAGCTTGTTCCCTTTCATTCCTTAGTTTTCCCTTAGCATAATTTTGTTTTTTATTTCTTTCTTTCTCGTACCTACCCGTTTGTCCCATAGGCTGCAACTTTGTGAGTCTAGGGCGTGGCCCATGAGGCTCGGCCAGTCGTAATCGTAGGAAAAGGGGGGTGCGATCAGTCGGAATATTTTAAAGCAAAGCTACGTAAGGTAAATCAAAGAAACGAACTGCCCTTTTGTTCAGGTAGGAAGGAGTTTCTCCATATGAAAGTAAAAGAGTACTTAAAGTAAAAACAAAACAGAGGGGTAGTAGAGCCCCCTAGTGGAGCCCCCGAGTGCCTCGAGGCGAAAAGTGTTCAGGTCGGGGTGCTTTTATAGGAGCGTTCGCTAAGTAAACAAAGGTAAGACTGAAACTTAGGAAAAGAAGAAATGACATAGCTGTTCCAAGGTGCTCGGAGAGAGCGTCATCGTTGTTGTCCTTCAGTCAGTAGGCGTCTGGTTGGATCATTTCATCCTTCAGTCGTCTGGATCCTTGTCTGTTGTGCCCCCTTCTTCGGTTGCTGCTTCCTCACCTTTTTCTTCCTTTGGCCTGCCAGCTTACCTCAGTAGGCACTTGAGGAGCTGGCAGTCCTTGTAGAGGTGTTTGATGAGGTAGTCATGGTTGGTGCATGGGTTCTCCATGATATCGTGGAAGTGGCCCGGAGGGTCTTGCTGGGGCCACATGCCCGCGTGATCGGCCGCGGCGACCGACGTGAAGTTGGCCGGTTGGCAGTGATCCTTTCTGTTCTTTTTCCCCTCTACATGGAGGGGCCCTTTTCTTGATCTTGGCGCTTGGCCTTACCTTTGTCGTGGCCTCTGTTCAAGCGCGGTGGGAACAATGCTTGCTGGAGGTGTTGGACAAAGGTATGTGGTCCTAGGCTGTCAGGGCTAGGACTCCGGTCGATGCTGTGCGTATCTCGGTTCGGCCCGAGCCACATGTGGACAGGCGGTCGTCATGGAGCAATCATCAAGTTGAGGTGAGGTGCCATTATGGCTTCCTGGGCCGCACTCTATGGCTGTTGCGGTAATAGGGGTAGTGCCCCATCTACTGCGTCCCTGTTCCCCGGACGGGGAGTGAGGTCACGAGTCGGCGTTGTGATATGAAGCACTCCGCTTGTTGAATGGCGGCATTCTCCAGCAGTGCTCGGAGGTTATGGTGGATCGCCCGTTTATGAGGGTCGTTCGGCTCGGACAGGTCGCATAGGAGCATTCCCGCGGCGGCAATATTCTGACTGGCTCAAGCAAACTATGGGGGATCAGTCCCCCTAACCAGGGTGTTGTGCTGGACCTGGCGGGCGCGACCCCAAGCGCCGTTCGTCAGTCGATGCGCACGGAGCGCAGTGTGGTGCACCGAGCGCGCTAGTGCAGTCGGTGGCTGATGCAGCCACTGTTATCGTAGTTCATCCCCGTGCTCAAGCACGTGAGGGCCCAACGGGCGCGTGGGTCCGGAAGGACTCCGTTACCCCTGGGCGCTGTTCCGAAGCGTCCGCCACAGCGTACTCCCAGGATAGACGGTGGCTAGGTGCCATGTCGTCGATGCTGGAGCCATCACTCCCGATGTCGTCATCCATGATGTCATGGAAACAGGTGGGAGCATATCTCGCCATCCCCACAAACTCAGACATGAGAGGGTATGGTGCCAGCACCTTTTGGAGTCCTCGGGCATATGCGTCCGTGGAAGACGCGAGGCCATAGGGGAACCGGTCATATGGTGGTTGCATTAGGGATAATGGGGTTCTGCCGGGTATTTGGTGGAGGATAGAACGTAGTAAGTGAATAACAGCATGTATATTACTCACAGCGGGGTTTGAGCAGAGAGTTTGCTCAGAATGAAGCGCAGATGCCGTGCCGTCGAAGTCATGCGTCCCGGAGTCGATGGAGGACGTCTCCTCGATGGGTGCTGGGTCACGAGTCTCCTCGCGGAGGTGGAGTACGTCGAGTCGATCGGCGACGAAGTCCAGGCTTCTGAAGAGGAAGGCCTAGGATGTCTTGAAGATGGGTGGAACCCACATTCCGGCGGCCGAGAGTGCGGGGAACTCCAACGAGCCGAAGTGAATCGTATCGCCCGAGCCTACCACGGCGGGGGTGGCGGAAGAATGGGATATCTGATGACCAAAAATGTTTTGAACGTACAACGTCTTCCCCACGGACGACGCCAACTGTCAGTGCAGAAAGTGACCAACTAGTGAATATTTGTAGTTTTGCTGTACGTTGTGATCGGAGGTGGCCTAGCACTCAATGACACATGATTTATACTGGTTCAAGCAACATGCCCTATGTCTAGTCGGGGTCGGTCGATGACTTTATTTCTGAGCCCAGGTGCTCAAAGTTTGCTGTGGGGTTATAAACAAGAAGGAGAAAGATGGGGTATACAAGAGGCCCGATTGGCTCTGGTCGGAAGGGCCAATAGTGATGGGGACTCCACTATGAGCTTGAGGTCTGAACTTGGCAGTTCAGTGGTGGACTAATGAATCTAAAGGAACTAAGCTTGGATCGACCGGTCTTTTTGTTGGAGGAAGCGCACCCCCTTTTATAGATGAAGGGGATGGCTTTACAAGCGAGAGGGTGAGGGTACGTATGCTGCCGAGCCTTGTTGCCCACACCTACTGAGCCTTGTTGCCCACACCGATGAGTACAAGATAGTGATAGGCGCCTACAACATTGTTGCTGTCGCTGTAGAATGTCAGATGCACACAGGAGGTCATGCTGCCTTTTTCAGGGATGGTGGACGTCGGTACCTACAAAAACTGTTTGATGCCTAGAGTCATGTGAGGAGTCTCGCTATGTTCACCCGGTACGGTAAATCTTGGTGCCCATATCGCTATCGATGTCCAGAGACACGCGGGGGGCCTTATCGTATGGAAGTTTTAGCGGCCCTTACAATACTATAGAGGGAGATGTCGGCGCCTACAATACTGTTTGTGTCAGGGTGGCTACAGAGTACTGTTCCGTGTAGGGTATAGTCCCTGGTATAGTGGTTTTGACTTATGAGCCTTGCCTTACCTTTCTCCACACGCCTTCTGGTTCCTACCGAATGGGCGTCCCTGGTCGGATGGCTCCAGTCGGCTCTGAGTGCACCGGTCGGAGAAGAGCGGTGAGCATGGTTCTTACGAGCCTCGGTCGAAGGGATGCGGGGTCGGAGTCAGAAGTAGGGCTCGGGGCAGGCCTTTTGATCGGAGAGGCCGTCCGAAGATGGCTGGAGCCTGAATCGAGCGCTCCGGTCGGATAGGTGGGCTGAAGTAGCTGACGAGCGGGCGCTGCTCTTCTTAGGCCTGGCCTTCCGGTCGGTTGCTGGACCGCCCCTTTGCCTTGTTGTTTTTAGACTCTTAGGCCGAGCCTTGACGCAGAAGCCGGTCCTCGAGGGACCCCGGGTTTATAAACCCGACACACCCCTTCGCCACACTAGCCGGCGAGGACGACATCCTCTGCGCCTTGGTCTAGACTTCCTCTGCGCCGTGGTCTCCCTTGGTCCAAATTTGAAGGGCGGCACGTAGTTGATGCGGATGCCATGCGCGCCGAGCTCGCATGCGACGTTCTTGGTGAGACCCACGATGGCGTGCTTGGAGGCGGTGTAGGCGTGCAGGCCCATGCCGCAGAGCACGCGCCACGACACTAGCGACGGAGACGATGCTCCTGGGCCGGCGCCATGGCGAGCGCCACGTACTTCATCCCGAGCGCGGCACCCATGGCTTTGTCTGCGACATCCTCAAAGGGACGTCGGCCTCCATCCGTTGCTTCAGGAACGACACGGTGACCCCGGTCGTTGCTAGCGCGCCCATGGACGGGAGCTTCGACGTCGTGGCCGTGTGTGCGCACCGTCCATGATGGGGGTGCTCACGTGCTGGGGCCTCGACCCGCCGAGGGGCGCCTCGGCAGCCACCCGGTACGCGCCGCCCGTGGTGGCCGGGGCGGAGCTCGCTCGCGCGACCGCCTACGGTGGACGGGACGGAGCTCGCCCGCGCACCGCCTGCCTACCCCTGCAGGGCCAAGCACCACCAGTCGTCGAAGCCAAGCCCACCCCTACCTGGCCGGAGCATCACCTCTACTGCACGAGTGCACAATCGGCCATGGCTGAATGTTGAAGAAAATCTCTTTACAGTTTAGCCCTTCCCTTTCTATCTTATAAATTCACTGTATAATGTGTCATGTGAATCTTCCCGATAGCCCCCTGTTAAACTTTACACATCTCGTTTGGTCAGCGAGGTGAGGGCATTTGCGACTTTTTCCAACGTAGATTAACGCCGTTAGATGAAAAGGTGGGCGGAATGTCTTGAGAGGAAAAAAATGTGTCATGACATCTGATGCGCCTGAACTTTTTAGTAGCGTATAAAAAAGACTATCTTTTTTAACGGTACAAAGCTAAAACTCTCATATTTGTTGGCCGGGCATTATCGTGCCGACGCAAACTCGATACGAATACTTTGGCGTCAACCCGGTAGGAATACAAGATCCAATATCTTTACTTCTTGGCGCCAACCAAAAATATTTTGGTGCGAATGGTTACAAAAATTCTCCTGTATAGAGTATCGGCCACCGGGCAATTGACCCCCAATGCCCCAAATCCCTAATCCAAGTGCCTCTGGCGCCAAGAGGACTAAGACGTCGCCGGCGCCGCCGGTAGCCTCCCTCGGCGTCGACCTCCTCCGTGAGATCCTCTTCCGGCTCCCCGACATGGCGTCGCTCGCCAGCGCCGCTCTCACCTGCAAGCTCTGACACGGCGTGGCCTCCGACCCCACCGTCTTCCGTCGCTTCGACGCCCTCCGCCGCCCCCCATTTGTCGGGTTCCTCCTAACCGACCGCGGTGATATGCCCTTCCCCCTCCGTTCCCCCAACATGCTCTTCGTGTGGGGCACCCGCAACCCCAATCTGGCCGCGGCGGCCGTAGACGGGGATTTCCTCTTCGAGGACCTCCCTGCTGTCGATTCGGACGCCGAGGAGGAAGGGTACGACTGGGACGAGTGGCGCCTTCGCGGCTGTGACGGCGGTCTCAACTCCTCTCCCGTGGCCGGGACGGGCTCGACCTCGCCGTCTACGACCCCATCGCGCGGACAGCCGTCTTCCTCCACGTTTTCGATGTGTTCCGCTATTCGACGCACGTGGTCCGTTATGCCATTGTTGTCGACGAGTCCGACGGCTCGTTCCTGAACATCGGGATAGACGATGTGGAAGACGCGAGGCCATAGGGGAACCGGTCATATGGTGGTTGCATTAGGGATAATGGGGTTCTGCCGGGTATTTGGTGGAGGATAGAACGTAGTAAGTGAATAACAGCATGTATATTACTCACAGCGGGGTTTGAGCAGAGAGTTTGCTCAGAATGAAGCGCAGATGCCGTGCCGTCGAAGTCATGCGTCCCGGAGTCGATGGAGGACGTCTCCTCGATGGGTGCTGGGTCACGAGTCTCCTCGCGGAGGTGGAGTACGTCGAGTCGATCGGCGACGAAGTCCAGGCTTCTGAAGAGGAAGGCCTAGGATGTCTTGAAGATGGGTGGAACCCACATTCCGGCGGCCGAGAGTGCGGGGAACTCCAACGAGCCGAAGTGAATCGTATCGCCCGAGCCTACCACGGCGGGGGTGGCGGAAGAATGGGATATCTGATGACCAAAAATGTTTTGAACGTACAACGTCTTCCCCACGGACGACGCCAACTGTCAGTGCAGAAAGTGACCAACTAGTGAATATTTGTAGTTTTGCTGTACGTTGTGATCGGAGGTGGCCTAGCACTCAATGACACATGATTTATACTGGTTCAAGCAACATGCCCTATGTCTAGTCGGGGTCGGTCGATGACTTTATTTCTGAGCCCAGGTGCTCAAAGTTTGCTGTGGGGTTATAAACAAGAAGGAGAAAGATGGGGTATACAAGAGGCCCGATTGGCTCTGGTCGGAAGGGCCAATAGTGATGGGGACTCCACTATGAGCTTGAGGTCTGAACTTGGCAGTTCAGTGGTGGACTAATGAATCTAAAGGAACTAAGCTTGGATCGACCGGTCTTTTTGTTGGAGGAAGCGCACCCCCTTTTATAGATGAAGGGGATGGCTTTACAAGCGAGAGGGTGAGGGTACGTATGCTGCCGAGCCTTGTTGCCCACACCTACTGAGCCTTGTTGCCCACACCGATGAGTACAAGATAGTGATAGGCGCCTACAACATTGTTGCTGTCGCTGTAGAATGTCAGATGCACACAGGAGGTCATGCTGCCTTTTTCAGGGATGGTGGACGTCGGTACCTACAAAAACTGTTTGATGCCTAGAGTCATGTGAGGAGTCTCGCTATGTTCACCCGGTACGGTAAATCTTGGTGCCCATATCGCTATCGATGTCCAGAGACACGCGGGGGGCCTTATCGTATGGAAGTTTTAGCGGCCCTTACAATACTATAGAGGGAGATGTCGGCGCCTACAATACTGTTTGTGTCAGGGTGGCTACAGAGTACTGTTCCGTGTAGGGTATAGTCCCTGGTATAGTGGTTTTGACTTATGAGCCTTGCCTTACCTTTCTCCACACGCCTTCTGGTTCCTACCGAATGGGCGTCCCTGGTCGGATGGCTCCAGTCGGCTCTGAGTGCACCGGTCGGAGAAGAGCGGTGAGCATGGTTCTTACGAGCCTCGGTCGAAGGGATGCGGGGTCGGAGTCAGAAGTAGGGCTCGGGGCAGGCCTTTTGATCGGAGAGGCCGTCCGAAGATGGCTGGAGCCTGAATCGAGCGCTCCGGTCGGATAGGTGGGCTGAAGTAGCTGACGAGCGGGCGCTGCTCTTCTTAGGCCTGGCCTTCCGGTCGGTTGCTGGACCGCCCCTTTGCCTTGTTGTTTTTAGACTCTTAGGCCGAGCCTTGACGCAGAAGCCGGTCCTCGAGGGACCCCGGGTTTATAAACCCGACACACCCCTTCGCCACACTAGCCGGCGAGGACGACATCCTCTGCGCCTTGGTCTAGACTTCCTCTGCGCCGTGGTCTCCCTTGGTCCAAATTTGAAGGGCGGCACGTAGTTGATGCGGATGCCATGCGCGCCGAGCTCGCATGCGACGTTCTTGGTGAGACCCACGATGGCGTGCTTGGAGGCGGTGTAGGCGTGCAGGCCCATGCCGCAGAGCACGCGCCACGACACTAGCGACGGAGACGATGCTCCTGGGCCGGCGCCATGGCGAGCGCCACGTACTTCATCCCGAGCGCGGCACCCATGGCTTTGTCTGCGACATCCTCAAAGGGACGTCGGCCTCCATCCGTTGCTTCAGGAACGACACGGTGACCCCGGTCGTTGCTAGCGCGCCCATGGACGGGAGCTTCGACGTCGTGGCCGTGTGTGCGCACCGTCCATGATGGGGGTGCTCACGTGCTGGGGCCTCGACCCGCCGAGGGGCGCCTCGGCAGCCACCCGGTACGCGCCGCCCGTGGTGGCCGGGGCGGAGCTCGCTCGCGCGACCGCCTACGGTGGACGGGACGGAGCTCGCCCGCGCACCGCCTGCCTACCCCTGCAGGGCCAAGCACCACCAGTCGTCGAAGCCAAGCCCACCCCTACCTGGCCGGAGCATCACCTCTACTGCACGAGTGCACAATCGGCCATGGCTGAATGTTGAAGAAAATCTCTTTACAGTTTAGCCCTTCCCTTTCTATCTTATAAATTCACTGTATAATGTGTCATGTGAATCTTCCCGATAGCCCCCTGTTAAACTTTACACATCTCGTTTGGTCAGCGAGGTGAGGGCATTTGCGACTTTTTCCAACGTAGATTAACGCCGTTAGATGAAAAGGTGGGCGGAATGTCTTGAGAGGAAAAAAATGTGTCATGACATCTGATGCGCCTGAACTTTTTAGTAGCGTATAAAAAAGACTATCTTTTTTAACGGTACAAAGCTAAAACTCTCATATTTGTTGGCCGGGCATTATCGTGCCGACGCAAACTCGATACGAATACTTTGGCGTCAACCCGGTAGGAATACAAGATCCAATATCTTTACTTCTTGGCGCCAACCAAAAATATTTTGGTGCGAATGGTTACAAAAATTCTCCTGTATAGAGTATCGGCCACCGGGCAATTGACCCCCAATGCCCCAAATCCCTAATCCAAGTGCCTCTGGCGCCAAGAGGACTAAGACGTCGCCGGCGCCGCCGGTAGCCTCCCTCGGCGTCGACCTCCTCCGTGAGATCCTCTTCCGGCTCCCCGACATGGCGTCGCTCGCCAGCGCCGCTCTCACCTGCAAGCTCTGACACGGCGTGGCCTCCGACCCCACCGTCTTCCGTCGCTTCGACGCCCTCCGCCGCCCCCCATTTGTCGGGTTCCTCCTAACCGACCGCGGTGATATGCCCTTCCCCCTCCGTTCCCCCAACATGCTCTTCGTGTGGGGCACCCGCAACCCCAATCTGGCCGCGGCGGCCGTAGACGGGGATTTCCTCTTCGAGGACCTCCCTGCTGTCGATTCGGACGCCGAGGAGGAAGGGTACGACTGGGACGAGTGGCGCCTTCGCGGCTGTGACGGCGGTCTCAACTCCTCTCCCGTGGCCGGGACGGGCTCGACCTCGCCGTCTACGACCCCATCGCGCGGACAGCCGTCTTCCTCCACGTTTTCGATGTGTTCCGCTATTCGACGCACGTGGTCCGTTATGCCATTGTTGTCGACGAGTCCGACGGCTCGTTCCTGAACATCGGGATAGACGATCACGCAGCCATCTTTTCCTCCCGCACTAGCAAATGGACTAGATTGGAATCCCGCGAGCTGCGTAGTTTTTACCCGTTGTACAGTGACGGCGTGCGTGCTGGGCGGTTCTTGCACTGGCGATCCAACACGAAGAAAGAAAGATACCATAATCTCGTAGAGAGGATCCTGGTGCTGGACACGACCACCATGGAATGGTCTATCATCAATGCTCCATTCCCTTAGGGGAGTCCTACTGTGTGGCTGACATGCCGGAGCATGGCGGGCTGTGCCTCGTGTCCAGCAAGGAGCAATGCTTGCAGCCGCAACAGCATAGGTGAATGGGTGCTCATGAAAAACATCTCTTTGTTGAATGACTGGATGAAGATGATACGCCGTGATGAATGGATGAAAAGGCTGCGCATACTGGCAGTGAGAGTCAGCTATGTCTACATGGAATTCTGGTCAATAAGGAAGCCTAATTCCTACTTTCTTGTGTTTAATCTGAGAAACAGGAAGATGACAGTGTTCCGTAACAACCCAGAAGACCCTCATAGAGGTCCTGCGTTTCCATTCTTCATGCGCTTGGAGCCTCTGCTTGGACCAGATGAGGGTCAGAATGTCCATCTTAACGGTGTTTGATGCAACTTAGTGGGTAATCTTCGATCTCTTCATTATCTTTGTTTTTTCTTCTGTTCTAATCTATTGATCATGCTATTTAAATATTAACATACATTTAGTCACTATATTAAATCTTTGTGAATTCCACAAATGTTGGTATAAATATGTTTACTTCTTACAGGAGGCAAATTATATTTCCTAATACCTCACCCTTATGTAAACAAACTAGGCTGTTTAGTTTCTCTAATCGTGACTTTGTACCAAAATGACTGGGCTCAAGTTGTAGCTACTATCTTGAATTTTGAGTCATTGATAATGTTGGTAGATTTCAGTAAGAAATACTCTGTTGTTTGTCTTTAGTTCATTTTTCAAACTTATTGCAAATCTGATGCTCCAGTCAAACACAATAAATTTTCTAGGTGAGAATTAATTACTTCTTGATTATTCAAGTGCTATATGAGAAATAATTGGCTTTTGTTGTTAGTACACCGCCAGATAGATGGCTTCAGTCATTTGAAAGTTCAGCTTACTATCTGCCATTAGCTGCCACTTTATTCTCTGCAAATAGATGCACTTTAGTTCAGATGGCTTTCAGGAGATTAATCTATATGGAAGTTTTAACTGTTAGTATTTGATCATAACTATCTGTCCTGTGATTTGAACTTTATATATTATGTCTAGTTATCTCGATGAAGTGTCCCTTGTTTTGTATTAACAAAACATTTGTGCAAAATTCACCAAGTAAGGTCAACTGCTTAGTTTATGTTGACTCCTTCACTTTAGCATATGTTTAACCATGAGATCTTTCATCTTAATGTATTTAGTACTGAATGCTGATGCATTTTTGTATTGTGCGAGTTTCAGGTGGCTGTTGATTTGTTATATTTTGTGGTGGCATAGCTTTCTACAGGTACTTCAGCAATTCATAGTACTTGTGACCTTCACATTCTGATTCATAAACTGTAAATGATTCACTTTGCATGCTGCTCTGGCATAAACTAAAGTAACTCCCTTGCATTTCAGGTTAAGTTATTACTTCTAAGCTTTGCTAAGCCATCTAGATATCCTTTGGACATGGAACTGCTGCAGCTGGTTTAATAATTAAACATCCATTCCTTCTGATATCTTTGGAACTTTCTCCAATTTTTACATGGAAGTGCAGCTATATTTGGATCCATATAAACTGGGGTTTTCAGCAATAGCTTTCATGTAATCTGGGATCAGTTATTTCCAATTTTATGAATTTAGTTAAACTTCTATGCGAACCTGGATGGGTTAATTTAATTTCAGTTTCATGTGTGCTACTTATCTGTGAGGTTGCGACAACATAATTCAGCTGAAATGCTCGATATATAATCCATTCTAGATGATGACCGTGCTGTAGTAGAGCACATGCTATTTATGCATCAGTTGCTTAACCTGTGTGTTTCGGTGCATCATTGAAGCACAAAACTGAACATCACGTTCAGCACCCTGAAACGAAGGTCTGTTTTTATCAGTCCCATGCATTGCTACATTATTTCTTCTAGTTTGCCTTGCCAGCCTCTGATAACTCCATATTGTAATCACCCATGATTTAGCTGCCGAAAACATAATGCAATTATGTCATGCTGTTGGCCTCAATAGAAAGAATGAAAGATGGTTTGCCTTCAGAATTAGGGGCTTTGGCTGATTTTTGTTATTTTTCTTGTTGATTTCTATCATCAATAAAATATAGTTTGTTAGATTGTGCGCTTGGTCAAGACTAATGAGCAATGGTAAAATAACTAAGCTACACACTAGAACTAGGCACTACTTGAACAATGCACAAGAGCTACTCGACTACACTAATGATAGTTTAAATAGATAACAGGCGTGACTAAGCACTATGATTTCAGCGGATTAGAGATGATGTTTGGGAATCTTTGTAAAGTATATTCTTTGTGGGGGGACCATGACATTTCTAAGCTGGACATGAAAGAAGAGTATGTTGATCGCTATAAACCAATGAAAGAGATAAACCAAACCAATTACCAGCACTATAGATGGGACTGCTCGAACTGTTCTTGATTTGATACTTACAGAGTTCAATGATTGATTTGGTGAAACAAATTCTAATTTGCTTTACTTGCATGGCTGCTTTTACTCAGAATACCACTGTCGTCTGTTTGGAAAGCTTACTCATTTTATTTATTTCTTGTTGCATATTAGACTAAGGATTGCAACCCTAATATACTTTATTCTGCAAGCTCGCACTTTTTCATGACATGGTGGGTGGGGGTTGAAGCGGGAAAAAAAAGGAAGGAAAACTGGTCCATCTCATGGGAAGACAGATTATTGGCAACTTGAATCTATTACTCGAATGTGTGGTCTACACCCATTGGCAACCATAAATGGATCGCATCTCATGTCGACGCAAAGTTGGGAGTTGCCGGAGAAACGCAGATTATTCCATATCACAAACATTGTTCACTGGTACAAATCGGACAGACCGTTACAACTGCAAGAAATGTCACAAATCGGCACTGTTACATGGCAGAGTACATTCCAAAGGGCAACAATACATCACAAAATTGTGGTACAAGGGTCGCCAGCCGTGAGAAGCAAAATGGAGCTGAATATTGATGACCAAAAACCACTTCTTATCTAGCTAGCTTCCTCCACACGGTACGGCCACGGTTGATCTCGTCCCCATTGGCTGCAAATCTTAAGCAATGCAGGAACTGCTGCCGCTCCTCTTTGTGAGGCGCTGCAGAAGCAGATCCGTTCATGCTTTTCTCCTCTCCTTCCTCTATGTAAGTAAGCGAATCAACTATGTCATCATGTTGACATTCTCTTCTATAGTCGAGAGTGATTGTTTGTAACTCGTGTGTATCAATTATATCTTGAGGTATACTCTGCAATTTGAAAGGTAGACAAAGAACTATTAGAAATCACCCCAAATCAACAAAGATGCTAATTTCCATCTAGAAGGAAAACAGTAATAGTAAGGAACTAGTCATTGCAAACTCTACTCAGATTAGATATCCCCACAAAAACCAAAGTTTCAAAAGTGGGATCAGAAGTAAGAAAAGTCTAGTAAACACTTACTTCGAGGACCCAACCAATGTAAGTAACATTATTGACATGTTGGTTCATGTCCAGATCAGCTCTTCTTGGCTGCAGTTTGGAAATCAACGTCTGTCAGCACTGAAATAGTAGTATTGGTGCCCTAAGAACTGGATGATACACGAAGGGGAGAACTGACCACTAGTCCAAGTCTTGAATATTGTGCAGGATCTGAAAGATTCGGAATCTTCTTCAAACTGCCATTGTTTTCCTCTGGGAATGCTAATCTGCACAACGAGAACTTGTTACAACTCATAACTACAGTATTAGAATACCATGACAATCATTACACAAACTCAAAAACCAAAACAATTGCTGTTAGACTGTTATCCGTAAAAGTTGTTCAACCTATTTCAAATATTCAGATTAACATTTCCCACAGCCCACGCGTCGCTCTCCCCTAGGGGGCGACCCGGGTGGCTCTCCTACACCGCTGCCATCAGACCCTCCCTCGCGCACCCTCTAACCGGCCGCCGCCGGAGCTCGACGCCAGAGGTCTGGCAGAGGGCAAGGATGGCGGCGTCTGGGTTCTTCTTCCTCCCTCCCTCTCTCCCGTGGGACTCCTGTGCGGGCAGATCAGGTGTGTTCTTTGCGGGAGCGTCGGCTGGCGGTGCATCCGGCGCCTGGGCGGGTGGATCCGGCTTCCCCTCGCCTAGATATGTCGTCCCCACGCGTTTTGCTGGAGTATCTTCAGTGGAGGTGTTCTGGCCTTCACCCGCGTCGATGATGGCGGGCCAGTCGACGGCGCCACCCTTGTCGGGCATGGTGAGGCCAGGACCGGCGTGGGCACTACATCCACGTCGCTGGCGGCCGGATCCGCTGGTTTGGTGGCCGGTGCTGTGAGGATGGTGGCTGGTTAGGCGGCTGGGGCTTTTTCTTTCCCCGGCCCTCTCCTCCCTGCCCTGCCATCTTCCTTCTCCCTTGCTCTGGCCGGTGCCATGGTGGAGTTGGCCAGATCTGCTTGCTGTTGGCCAGTTTCGGCACGATCTGGTAGTGGGCAGCCTCTACGGCAGGCTTGTGGCGCTTCTGCTGGCCGGCAGGTGGCTGATGCTGCCTGTCGTCCTTTCTCGAGATAGCGGCGGGACCCTCGTGGCGGCTCCAGTCGTCGTGGTGGCTATGTGGTGGTAGGCTCCCTTGGCTCTCCGTGTCTGGTCCCCTGGACGGGTCGGGGATGTCTCCTTGTGTCTGCGCATGCAACGGGGACGCTCACAGCACGTGTGGTGGTGTCAGGTGTCGACGGGGACGCTCGCAGATCGCCACCGGTGCCTTGCTGCAAGGAAGTCCCCCCTGCGGTGGGCAATGGTGGGCCGCTGTGGACGGGTGGGAGGGATCGAGGCGAAAGCCTGGACGGCGACATCTGTGGACGCCGCTTCCTCTTGGAGGCGTCCTTTCCTCTTCTACCCAACTGGTTTTTGAGGGTGAAAACCTTCCTATGATGGGCTCATGACGTCGGCGTCTTTGGCGTCGTTTCCTTCCTGAAGGCATCGTGAGGCTTATTTCCAGCTCCGCTCTGCCGTTCCGCTCTTGTCATTTGGCCAGGGTGGTGCTCCAGGGTTGTGGCACCCTAGAGTTGTTATAGTTGTTATGTCGTGGAGTTGCTAGTTGGGTCGTTTTTTTTCCGACCAAGTTGGCTCAGTTTAGCTGGGTCTCAGTTGAGTTGCTAGCTTAGTAGTTGTTGCTAGTTTTAGTAGTTATTGGCACGTCGACTAGGTGTAGTATACCTGAGCAAGTAGTGGATGAAGTTGTTAGTTGTTCGGCGGTTGTGCCAAAGTTGGGTGGGATGAGTGATGCACTCTCCCTAATAGTGTAGTTTCTGGGCCCGGTTTGCACTAAAAAAACTGGGCTGACACTTGTTTTCTTTTTTTTCATCTAATAAAAATCACGGCAAAGCTTTTGCCGTCCCTTCTAAAAGAATATATATTCAGATTAGCATGCATTCATCCAATGAACTACAGGTAACAACACTTAAATGACCCAGCTGAGTGTAAAACTTCAAATAGACTTGGGTTCCAAAAGGGCAGAGAGCTACTTGGGCACTTTCGATGCATGGATTGTATGAAAATAACAAGAGTGCACGTCCATGCAGAATGTCGAGAACAAAAGTGAGTCGCTTTACCTTGGAGTCTTTGGACAATGTATAAACACCTCATCCCTCACGTCATCACTGACTCGCTGAAGTCTCCGTGTATTTTGGTTCATCATGACCCATTTGCTACAGAATAAGCAATATGACTCAGTTACTTGTACTGTACACCGTGATAAAAGATATGCAAAAATTTGAACTAAAAGATAACAAATAAAGAATCTGATAGTCCCAACATCGCTGCACTGCTAAAGCAGCATAAATTGATCCCACTTCTTAAATATCAAGGAGGCTTTCAGTAGAGACAACAAGACAGATATGCCCAGCATATTCAAGTGAATGGTAAGTGCAACCGAGAGGAACATGCATGATAATATTGGCAGAAGTTTACGATTCACACCGATCACCTAAAGGTCTACACCACCCACCTAAGGAGGTGAGAATGATTTTTTCTGTTTTTTGCCAGGAGATAGAAATGGGTGTGAAAAGTGATGGCTAACATGCTATCAGACTAAAAAATATGACACAGTGACAGACAAATTCTAGGTCCTCCATTACACTCAAGAAGCACTCAGCAAGTACCTGGTAGCTCTGCCAATAACTTCACCATTAGCCAGGTCCTTGAGGATCCAATCACGACGAGTACCAATTCTTCCATCTTCTTGGCACCATGTTTCAATCTCAACAACATCACCCCTACCAGTAGCAGAGTTACCAGTCAGGATCGAATCTTACCAAAAAGGGAAAAAGTGAGGAAAAAAAGGTTCAATGTAAGCTTGAAAAACTACCAAGCTGGGTACTTGTAGATCTCAATGTGCATTCGGTTCGTCACCCAAATAAGTCCAAGTTTTCTCATTGTAGTAGTTGTGGCGAAGCCATCAGTGGAGAACCCAACACTTTGTGCATGGTTACATCCTACCTCCTGAATTTACGAAAATGCTTACCATTAAAGATATCGAAAATTACAGGGAATAATGAATAATAAAGATACACTCGTTTATAGTATATGCCTTATATAAATGGCAGTAATATTGTTACTTAAATCAGTTGATAAAATGGGTACACGTGGAGTTGCCCTTGTCCCATTCGGTGTGATTTAAAATTTTAAACTTGGATCACAAACCAATTTCACCACCACTAACTCCAGCGATCTGAACCCTATATGAAACTTCATTTGTGCATGCCAAAGCAAACACATCCAGGAAATTGGTGACAGCAAGTAGGCGACAACCACCTGTTCTTCTCAGTAGTCAGCCCTCATGACTTAATTCGTAGTTGCCTACAGGCATAGGCATTGCCTATGAGATATTTCGGCACACTAATTCAAGGCTCTTATCGCTTCTCCCAGAGCTGAACAAAGAAAGTTGCACTAGGTTTTAGCATTGCAGTGCCCAATTTGTTGCATACTTGCATGCACACTAGGGGCTAATTTCTGTGAGCAACTTGTCACTTAGCAACACTAACAAGACCGGGACAGTTAGCATTTTAATCCACCAAACACGAACTAAGCTACACCCTAGCTCTAACTTAAGCAAAAGACATGGCACGGAATTGTGGAGTAACAATATTCCTCTTTCACAATTCGATCCTAGCACAGAAGAGGAGCTCCGATCGTACCACAAGTTTGGAGCGTTCTAAATTCAGATCCAGACATTCGACCTCTTGAATCCAGGCATAACCGGAATCCAATAAATAAGTTTCACGCCACAAATCTGGCCTCCGGAGAGCAGAAATCCGGACTTTCGGAAGCACGGCGCCAGCTCGCGAGCGTACCTGGAGGAGATTGGCGATGGTCTCGACGGTGGCCGTCTTGTTGATGCCCACCTCGTAGCAGCGCACGATGAAGCTCTCCTTGTACGAGAGCCCGTCCTCCAGGAGGCTCCCCAGCCGCAGCCGCTCGGCCAGACTGGGCCGCGCGTCACCCCCTTCTGCCTTAGCCGCCGTGGCAGCCGCGTGGCCCGGCGACGCCGCCTCGATCCCGGGCACCTGCGGCACACCCCGCGCGCACCGCACCACCACCCCGGGCGCCGCCGCCGGAGGCGACTCCCGCCTTCCGTGGTGGCGCAGCGGCGCGCGGCCGCATTGCGGTGGCGTGTGGCAGCGCAGCATGCGGGGCGGGCGCGTCCCTTCGAGGAGGCTCGTTGGCCGGCCGCCGCCGCCGCCGCCGATGCGGGGTTTTGGTTTACAAGGGCGGAGCGGGGTGGGGTTGGCGCGGCGGGCAGCCGGGCACTGCGTATAGTGGATATAAAGAGGGGGCCAGGGACGGTGGCGGGCGGTGGACCGGGCGCACGGGGCGATAGGAACGAGGCACGAGGACGGGCTGGACGACGTGCTGGCAGTGGAGAACAGGAGGGAACGAGGAAGTCTCTGGACCCGGTGCATGCGGCGGTGGTGGTCCACGACTCTACGGCGGTGGACCGGTGCTGAATATGTCGTCGCGCGTCGCGCCGACTGGATTGCGCGTGCGGCGTGCCAGTGTCAGCAAGTGTATAGCACGGATAGTGAAGAGAAAATTTGGTATCTGCCATTGGAACTTGTGCTGGCGGTAGAGCTCTTGTTCTGATTATCTATTGACGCTGATTTTACGATGGAGGTGATTTTTTTTTTAGCCGAAAGTGATTCTCTTTTAACTCTTTAGCATAAACTCTTGAAATCGTGATAAAGAATCGCTTTATAGAATAGGAGAAAGCTATTTTTTTTCAGCTCTCAGCCTCCTAGTTCATTTCAGAGAATCACTTCACAGAATCAGCAGAGAATCACGGGCCTGTTCGCTTGAACTTATCAGCCGACTTATCAGCTAGAATCTACAGTATTTTTCTCTCACAACAAAACAGATTCAGCCGGCTTATCAGTTGGCTTTAATACCAGCCGAACAGGCCCACTCTCTAAAAAACTGTTTGGTAGAGCTCCTGCTGGATTCAGCAGAGAATCAGCTCTAGAAGCTCTGCCAAATGGGACCGTAACATATTGGTATGTGTCATTGAAAGTTTAGATTTTGCATGATCGCCATTGAATCGTAATTTTTTCCTCTTAAATGCCATCACCGTCGCTTTGGACTCGTGGAGAGAGTACCGTCGTCAAAGCACAAGGAGAAGTACTCGTTATACCCTTATGCTCTCGATCCCTTTTTCCCAAGTTTTCTCTCGATCTCGCTCTTCCTTCTCACGAGCGCTCTCCCGGTCTCGGTCATAAAAAATCTCCCAACCCCTAGGTGACTGGATCGAAGCCTTCCTCGGTGTTTGCCCTCCGCGTCGTTCGCGTCCAACGCGTCGATCCTTGGCAAGAGCAGCTCCTCCGGTGGGCACGGCCACCGACGATCGTGGCCCATCAGGCCGTCGCTGCCTCTCCGGCAGGCACGTCCTCGGTAGGCGTGGCCCCTCGGACGAGCGCGGCCTCCGCCGGCCGTGGCGGCCCTCCAACAGGCGCGGCTCCCTCAGACGAGCGCTATCATATTGCTTGTGCATATTTTTAAATTAAATATGTGGGTTGAAGTGTTAATCTATTTTTTGCTAGCGTCGAAAATACATGTAGTGGTACTGTCCAATATTGATCTATCTAAGTGCTAATGGCATCAAAGGGGTATTTCTAATTTATTGGGTTATACAAGGGCAAAATGGACATTTCCGTCATCATCTAACATCCACTTAACAGAATAGAGCTATCAATGGCATATAACAAGGAAAAAATACAACTCAATGGCAATGAACCAAAATCGTGATTTTCAATGGCACATACAAAGATGTTATAATTTCCAATGGCAATGAACAAATTTTCTCTATAGAGAATTAGAGATGGCAACGGGGCCGTTTCGAGTTGGGTAGAGTCTCCGTCAACCTGAATCTAGTATCATTCTCAGATGATAATTCGTCCTAGCTATCAAATTTAATGGTTCTTTAAACCCTAATTGGTTATTCGAAACCTAAAACCCACTACTATATGTCAATATAATAAAAGCAATAGAGAATTTCTAGCAACATACAAGATACATATATTACACACAAGAGACAACAAACAACACATAATTTTATGATTTAACTTAAAACAAATTTAATAACTTACAAAATGTATTAATGAAATATATATATTTTTATTCAAAAATGACTATTTTAGGTCTCTATTGGGCATCCGTGGGTGAAAACCAAAACCGAAACTGAATTCGACAAGTTTTGGGTACCTGAACCCAAAAACTATGGGGAAAATTGCACCTGTGGGACTCGAAACCGCCCTACTACCATTTTTACACAGGTACTCTCTCCCAAAATAAGTGCACATTTTTTAACTTTGAGAAATCAATCAATCTTCAATTTAATTAGATTTATAGAAAATAGTGATAGCATCTGTATCTTTAAATATATTTACTATAAATATATATATGGCATGGTTAATCTAACTACGTTATTTTGTATTATAATGTTAGGATTAATTTGATAATATTTGATCAAATCCAAGATTGGTTGACTCGAAGTATGACATGTGTACTCCCTCCATTGTAAATTGAAAAATTGTTTTGTTTTTCAGATACATAGCTTTTTGCTATGTATTTAAATATTTATTATATTTATGTATATTGTAAAAAAAACTATGTATTTAAAAAAATCAAAATATTTTATATAATTAAAACAAAGAGAAAACTGAAAGAATACTTTAGAGCACACTGCAGTAACAGTGCCAAGCCTCTCCTCCGCGGTTCACTGGTACAAAACGGACAGACCGTTACAAATTTACAACTGGAAGAAATGTCACAAATCGGCACCGTTACATGGCAGAGTACATTCCAAAGGGCAACAATACATCACAAATTGTACAAGGACCGCCAGCCGTAAGCAGCAAAATGGAGCTGAATATTGATGACGAAAAAAACACTTTTTATCTAGCAAACTTCCTCCACATGGTACGGCCACGGTTGATCTCATCCCCATTGGCTGCAAATCTCAAGCAATGCAGGAACTGCTGCCGCTCTTCTTTGTGAGGCGCTGCAGAAGCAGAACCGTTCATGCTTTTCTCCTCTCCTTCCTCTATGTTCGTAAGCGAATCAACTATGTCATCATATTGACATTCTCTCCTATAGTCGAGAGTGATTGTTTGTAACTCGTGCGTATCAATTATATCTTGAGGTATACTCTGCAATTTAGAAGGTAGACAAAGAACTATTAGAAACCATCGCAAATCAACAAAGATGCTAATTTCCATCTAGAAGGAAAACAGTAATAGTAAGCAACTAGTCATTGCAAACTCTACTCAGATTAGATATCCCCACAAAAACCAAAGTTTCAAAAGTGGGATCAAGAGTAAGAAAAGTCTAGTAGAACACTTACTTCGAGGACCCAACCAATGTAAGTAACATTATTGACATGTTGGTTCATGTCCAGATCAGCTCTTCTTGGCTGCAGTTTGGAAATCAATGTCTGTCAGCACTGAACTAGTAGTCTTGGTGCGCTAAGAACTGGATGATACACGAAGGGGAGAACTGACCACTAGTCCAAGTCTTGAATATTGTGCAGGATCTGAAAGATTCGGAATCTTCTTCAAACTGCCATTATTTTCCTCTGGGAATGCTAATCTGCACAACAATGACTTGTTACAACTCTTATAACTACAGTATGGGAATGCAGTGACAATCATTACACAAATCGAATAACCAAAACAATTGCTGTTAGACTGATTACTCGTAAAAGTTGTTCAGCCTATTTCAAATATTCAGATTAGCATGCATTCATCCAATGAACTACAGCTAGGGACATTTAAAATAACCCGGCTGAGACCGTCTCCAATAAGAAACCCATATGGGCACTCAAATACAAAATGGGTAGCAAGAGATCTAAAATCAGCCTCCAACAGAGTAACTATACGGGAGACCTATTTTGGGTTGCCTGAGAGGCATAAACCAAATATGGGCATCCTCTCTACTGGAAACCGATTTGCAAAAAGGATTCTCTTTTGGGTCTTGTTGTTGGAGAAGATGTCGAATATATATTGAACATTTTGCCTATAGCACTGCCCAAAGGACGAATGAGTCTTATATTTTGGGTGTTGTTAGCCTGAGTGTAAAACTTCAAAAGACTTGGGTTCCAAAAAGGCAGAGCTACTTGGGCACTTTTGATACATGGATTGTATGGAAATAACAAGGGTGCATGTCTACGTTGAGAACAAAAGCGAGTCGCTTTACCTTGGAGTCTTTGGACAATGTATAAACACCTCATCCCTCACGTCATCACCGACTCGCTGAAGTCTCCGTGTATTTTGGTTCATCGTGACCCACTTGCTACAGAATAAGCAATATGACTCAGTTACTTGTACTGTACACCGTGATAAAAGATATGCAAAAAATTGAACTAAAAGACAACAAAGAACGAATCTGATAGCCCAATACTGCTGCGCTGCTAAAGCAGCATAAACTGATCTCACTTCCTAAATATTGCTTTCAGTAGAGACAACAAGAACAGATATGCCCAGCATATTCAAGTGCAACCCAGAGGAACAGGTATGATAAAATTCACAGAAGTTTACGATTCACACCTATCACCTAAAGGTCTACATCACTCGCCTAACAAGGAGGTGGAATGATTTTTTTTCTGTTTTTTTAAAATTAGGTCCTACATTACACTCAAAGAAGCACTCAGCAAGTACCTGGTAGCTCTGCCAATAACTTCACCATTAGCCAGGTCCTTGAGGATCCAATCACGACGAGTACCAATTCTTCCATCTGCTTGGCACCATGTTTCGATCTCAACAACATCACCCCTACCAGCAACAGAGTTACCAGTCAGGATCAAATCTTACCAAAGAGGGGGGGGGGGGGGGGGGGGGGGGGGGGGGGGGGGGGGGGAGTGGAAATGAAAGTTCAATGTAAGCTTGGAAAACTACCAAGCTGGGTACTTGTAGATCTCAATGTGCATTCGGTTCGTCACCCAAATAAGTCCGAGTTTTCTCATTGAAGTGGTCGTGGCGAAGCCATCAGTGGAGAACCCAAGACTTTGTGCATGGCTGCATCCTACCTCCTGTATTTAAAAAAAATGCTTACCATTATAGATATTGAAAATTACAGGGAATAAAAAAAATAACTATACACTTGTTTATAGTATGCCTTATATAAATGGCAGTAGTATTGATACTTAAGAATCAGTTGATAAAATGGGAACACGCGGTGTTGCCCTTGTCCCATTTGGCGTGATTTTAACTTTTAAACTTGGATCATAAACCAATTCCACCACCACTAACTCCAGCGATCTGTACCCTATATGAAATTTTGTTTGTGCATGCCAAAGCAAGCACATCCAGGAAATTGGTGACGGTGACACCCACCCCATGTTCTTCTCAGTAGTGATGCCTATGAGATATTTCGGTACACTAATTCAAGGTTGTTATCACTTCTCCCAGGGCTGGCAGACAATTTAAGGGTCTGTTTGGCAGAATTCTGGCTCCTCTGAAAATAGCTCCGGCTCTGGCTTCTCTGAAGGAGCAGCTCCTCTGGAGGAGCTGAAGCCGTTCTGGAAAACGTTTGGCAAAACGGCTTCTTCGCACTAGACGACGTGAACCCACAGCAAGGAGCCGCGTGAAGCTCGTTTTTTAGGCTTCTCCTGCGCAGGCAAAAAATGGCTCTGGCTTTTGACCGGCTCTCCATGCGGAGCCCTTTCCAAAACAGATGTTTGACACAGCTCCTGCAGGAGCCGGAGCCGAAGCCCCTGCAGGAGCCCAGCCAAAGAGGCTCTAAGTTGCACTAGGTTTTAGCAATGCAGTGCCCAATTTGTTGCATGCACACTAGGGGCAAATTTCTGTGGGCGATTTGTCACTTTGCAACACGATAAAAAAAAGACCGGGACAGTTAGCAATTTAATCCACCAAACACGAACTAAGCTACACCCTAGCTCCAACTTAAGCAAAAGACATGGCACGGAATTGTGGAGTAACAATATTCCTCTTTCACAATTCGATCCTAGCACAGAAGAGGAGCTCCGATTGTACCACAAGTTTGGAGCGTTCTAAATTCAGATCATCCAGAAATCCGACCTCTTGAATCCAGGCATAAGCCGAATCCAAAATAAGTTTCACGCCACAAATCCGGACTTTCGGAAGCAGAGACGCCACGGCGCGAGCTCGCGAGCGTACCTGGAGGAGATTGGCGATGGTCTCGACGGTGGCCGTCTTGTTGATGCCCACCTCGTAGCAGCGCACGATGAAGCTCTCCTTGTAGGAGAGCCCGTCCTCCAGGAGGCTCCCCAGCCGCAGCCGCTCGGCCAGGCTGGGCCGCGCGTCACCCCTTTCCGCTTTAGCCGCCGCCGCTGCCGTGGCAGCCGCGTGGCCTGGCGACGCCGCCTTGATCCCGGACACCTGCGGCGCACCCCGCGCGCACCGCACCACCACCCCGGGCGCCGCCGTCGGAGGCGATTCCCGCCTTCCGCGGTGGCGGAGCGGCGCGCGGCCGCATTGCGGTGGCGTGTGGCAGCGCAGCATGGCGGACGGGCTTCGAGGAGGCTCGTTGGCTGGCCGCCGCTGATTCGGGGTCTTTTTTTTTTCGAATTACACAGAGGGGTTGGCGGTTGGCGCGACGGGCAGCCGGGCACTGCGAAGTGGATATGAAGAGGGGAGGGGCGGTGGCGGGCGGTGGACCGGGCGCACGGGGCGATACAAACGAGGACGTGCTGGACGACGGCGTGCTGGCGTGAGGAAGAGAGGCTCCTTGTCCTATAATCTAGGAGTATAATTAACAGCGTGTGCAAGCCTTGAAAGCTGCATGTGCGAGACATGGCTCCTTGTCCTATGCGAATATCTTGTGTGATAGAGACCCCACGAATTGTCACCGTACACTCCTCCGTGGCTTTCCGCAATTCATTTTTTTTTCTTTTATTAATCATATTTTACATGGACTCCTTGTCTAACTACTTTTCTTTCCAAGCTAATATGAAAAGCAAATCGTTTGAAAATTTATCATTTATTTTCTACTAGAAAACATCGTGCGGCTTTGCCGCGCAAGCCGCGCGGGGCAGTTCGTGGGGTCTCTATCACAAGATACTCGCATAGGACAAGGAGCCATGTCTCGCACGTGCAGCTTTCAAGGCTTGCACACGCTGTTAATTATACTCCTAGATTATAGGACAAGGAGCCTCTCTTCCTCACGCCAGCACGTCCTCGTTCGTATCGCCCCGTGCGCCTGGTCCACCGCCCGCCACCGCCCTGGCCCCCCTCTTCATATCCACTTCGCAGTGCCCCGCTGCCCGTCGCGCCAACCGCCAACCCCTCTGTGTAATTCGAAGCTGCCAGCAGTTGTGTAGAAGTCCAATCCAGTGTAAGCATTTTTATTTTGAGATTTATCTAATTTCAAGTTGAGACATGAATATTATTAGGACAAAGTCGGCTTTCATCGATGAAGCTTCTGCGCGGTCCAGGGTGACGAGTGGTGAGGAAGGTAAGAAACCCGGCGACGTGTAAAATGAGTCGTGGGCTGAGTAGGCATATATATAGCATCATGAAGCTAGTAGAATCACTCAATTGTTTTATTTTATGTGTGTTATGGGTAAGCTAGCTTAAAATTTTTATAGCAATTTGAATAAAGAAACTAACTCTATTAATTTTTTAGAAAACTCTTGAGAAATCTATATGTGTTTACACTGCAGTGCTAGTTGTGTAGAGTTCAACAAACTTGGTTTGTCATTTTTAAAATTTTATTTGTTTTATTATGTTATTTACAAAATTTCAGCCGTTTTAGATAAATAACAAATTCGTAGAAAAATAGAAAAACGTCGTCGGGTCGAATTCGACCTAGTAAGGCTCAGGTTCGGCGGGAAACAGGGCCGGGCGGGAGGCAGCCGGCCCATTCAAAAGGCTTGGATTGCGGGTTAATTTCGGTAAAGTTCGAGGGATTTTTTTTTTTGCAAAAAAACCTGAGAGGAGGCTTGAACTACGGGTTGATTCGACTAAAGTTCGAGGATTTTTTTTTGCAAAAAAATCACGCCTCGCACGCTCTGGGCCGTTCGTCGACTGAGAGGAGGCTGGGAATGGCTGGCGACGTGGCCACGTTCGTCGGCCAGCTTTTAGGTGTAGGTTTCATATGTAAAGATATGTATGTCGTGGTTCAACTCTGATCTGGAGCAGCCTGCAGCTGAGCGCCGAGCATGTTCCGGATCTCTTGATTTTTTATTCATATTCTTTTCAATTCTTTGATTTTTTTTTGTTCAGCAAACACAAACCATGAGCTTAATATTTTTTTCTCACGCCTTTTGTACCATTTATTTAAAAATTTAGATAAAGAAAACAAATCCAGCTTTCATCTCTCGAGATCAATGGAATCAGATCCATTCTTATAATTATAAATTAAAAAAAGCCACAAGTGTCCAAGTTCCAACTCATAATTTAATTCTAAAATTGCCTGGCCATCCAAAGGATGCAAAGAAATTCATTGCAGCTGCCTCTATTGCTCTAAGAACTTGCAAGATGCGTTATAGCTAAATAATTTAGAAATATCGGTTCAATTATTGTCTACACTACCCACAGGCGGAGCTGTTCGGCTGATGATTTCTATGGCTAATAAGTCAGCTGAAACTAATTTATTGTGAGAGAAAAATACTATTTCATAGCTGATAAATTCAAGCGAAGGATCATTGTATGGCCTCCTTTTATCTATCTATGGCTTTATCCATCCTCTCTGCCACCGTGGGCACACGAAGGATCATTGTGTCGGGTTTATAAATCCGGGGTCCCTAATGGACCTGCTTTCCAGCGAGAGCTCGGCCCAGCAGACAACACCTCGAATAATGACAACCCCTGGGTCGGCCCAAATACCTAACGACAGGCCGAAAGAGCAATCTAGTCTCCGACCGGAAGGCCTGGCTAAGGAGGAACGACACTGGCCAAGGAGGGACGACGCTCGCTTCCGACTCCGACCCACCTCTCTGACCAGGAGTACACCAAACCTCTGCTTACAGCTTTTCTCCGACCGGCGCGGTCGGAGCCAACTGGAAAACAACCGAGCGGAGACGCCCGCTCGGTAAGGACCCAAAGAATCAGGCGGAGCGGATAAGGTAAGGCGCACAAGTCAACCGCAATACCAAGGACCGTACCTTGCACAACTGCAGGACAGTACTGTCAGCCCATGTTAGAAGGGTACTTTGCAACCTTCTAGACATGTCAGGACACGAATAGTGTTGTGGGCGTCGGTATTTACCATACAGTATGGTAGGCGCCGACATTTGCCATACCAGAAGAGCACGATGGAACCAACCACATGCATCAGAGCGTCAACAGTATTGTAGGCGTCGACAAACCATCTTGTACCCGACAATATGGGCAACAAGACTAGGTAGCACATATTCCCTCTCCCTCACTTGTAAGGCCACCCCCTTCATCTATAAAAGGGAATGCGATCTCTCCTAAAAGACAACGATTCGAACAACGATCGATTCGACGAACAACAGACAACACACAGATTATCTCGACTCACTCTCTGCTAGCTTTAGACATTCTAAAGCTACACAAAGAATACGTTCAAATACTTAGCGCACATAGGAGCTCCCATCACTCTTGGCCCTTCGGTCCAGAGTCCGACCGGACCTCTGATACCCCCCATCTTATTCCCACTCGTTTATAACCCCATAGCAAACTTCGAGCACCTGGGCTCAGGAATAAAGTCACTCATTGACTCAAACTAGACATAGGGCACATTGCATGAATCAGTATAAACCCTATGCCATTGAGTGATATGCCACATCCGATCACAACATATGGCAAAACGACAAATATTTACTATTTGGTCACTTTTTGCACCGACAGTTGGCGCCGTCTGTGGGAAAGACGCCGTATATTCACGCTTTTGGTCATCGGATGGTCCACCTTTCCACCGTCTTCAGCATGGCAGGCTCAAGCGATATGACTCGCTTTGGCTCGCTGGAGTTTTCCATGCTCCCACCTGTTGGGATGTGGGTTCCTTTCGTCTTCGAGCCATCCTAGACCTTCCTCTTCGAAAGCCTAGACTTCATTGCCGACCAGCTCGGCATGCTTTGCCTTCGTGAGGAGGCACTTGCCTCGGCGCCCATCGGAGGAGGAGCGCCCTCCGTCGGCTCCGGGACACCTGGTGACCTCAACTACGAGGCGCCTGCACTTCGCTCCGAGCCTACGTTGGGCTCAAACCCCACTGTGAATAACGTACATACTGTTATTTACTATCTTGCGCCGACTTTCTGGAGGGACCCTGTTGTCCTCGCCGCAACCGCCATGCAACCGGTTCCCCTATGGCCTCATGTCCCTCGAGGATGTGTATGCTTGGCGGCTTCGAAAGATGCTGACACCGCCCCTCTCACATCTGAATTCATGGGGATGGCGGGCTACGCTCCCGCATCTTTCCACGACCTCATGGAGGACGAGGTTGAGAGCGACGGCTCTAGCTTTGGCGATGTTGTGGCACCTAGCCACGCTCTATCCTGGGAGTACGCTATGGCGGACGCTCCAGGACAGCCGCCGGTGGTAGCGGAGTCTCTATAGACCCACACCCCTCCGAACCCTCGTGCGGAGGCCCTCGCGTGCGCGTAGAAGCATGGTGAGGAGCTATGATAAAGGCGGCAGAACCAGTCGCCATCTGCGCCGGCGCACTCGGTGTAGCATGCTGCGCCCCATGGGCGAAACCTGACGAGCGGCGCCCGGGGTCGCGCTCGCCTGGTCTAGCGCAACATCATGGACGGGAGGAACGATCCCCCATAGTTCGCTCAGGCCGACCAGAACATCGCCGCTACGGCGATGCTTCTGCACGGCCTTCTAGAGCCTATCGACACCTAGGAGCAGGCAGCCCAACAAAACCTCTAGGCGCTGGTGGAAACCACCGCCGTTCAATAGGCGGAGAGCTCCGTGTCGTGACACCGACTCGCGGCCTCTCTCCCCCATCGGGGGGAATAGGGGCGCACCAGTCGCACCACTCCATCCACTCACCTCTACAGTTGCCAGGCGTGAAACAAGAGGTCATAGCTGCACCATGGCCTAACCCCACACCCGCTCCACACCGACCACCTATGCACGAACGCCTCGAGCCAAACCGAGATGCTCGTAGCCTCATCAACAACCGGTGCCAGGCCCAGCATGATGAGTACGTCCATCAAGGGGCGGTGAGAGCAGGCAGCACGGGCCTCAGCTGGACCATCGATGGGAGCGGTGAAACACACCCTAGGCATGGTCACCGGCCTGACGATCGGAGTCCTAGCCCAGATGGCCTGGGACCACGGGCCTTTGGCCGACGCATCTAGAGAGCGTCGTTCCCATGATGCTTTCGACCGCCTACCAACATCACCAAATATACCAGGGAGACGAATCCCGGTATATGACTCGAAGACTTCCGGCTCACCTGCCAAGCCGGAGGAGTGGATGATGACTACTTCATCATTCAATACCTCCCCATCTGCATGGGGGAACATGTTCAAGCGTGGCTTGAATTCCTCTCGCATGACAGCATCCACGACTGGGCGGACCTCAAGAGGATCTTTATCGAGATTTTTCAGGGGACGTATGTCATTGAACCGACCAATTTATAAGAGCACAAGTACAAAAACAATCGACGAAATGATCAAATTCTCGCACTTGAGCCCATATAAACCCGGTAGTCAACTAAAATCTCGAAGGATTTCAAACCAACTTGCATACAACCAAGATCACAGTAATTCAACATAACATATCGTACGTTTCAACATTTCACAGGCGGTTGCAAATAGGTTACAACACCTTAGAGTCATCGTTATTACAAAACAGGTCTTGTAAAGTATGCGGAAGTAAATAGTTTAACTTATACACCTGAGTTCAAATACAAATATTGGTTTGCTGATTACAACCCGCAAAAGCATACATATAAGAGAAACAGAGATCATGCCCATGATCTAGTCTTCGTCACCTACCGGGTGGAGACAATACTTACAGAATCCCTGATATAGAAGGTCATCTGCAACAAGAGGGAATAAACCACGAGTACGAGAATGTGCTTAGCTAGACTTACCCATCGGAAACTAAAACAAATGACACCAAGGATCATGCATAGCTTAATTTAGTGGATCTGGCTGACACTTTCTTTTTACGGAAAAGCATAAGTAATCATGATCAACTCTTAACCTGTACTAGCAGTGACTTTTAGCCATTAACCTGTCATCTATATTAGCACCTATACTAAGCAACCATTTGATTAAGATGCAAACATTAATAACCATATCAGGTATAAATCATGGCAACATTATCATCATCATCCATTTAACCATATTGTTAAATTAATTGAATCTACGTTGCCGCTGCTTAGTCAAGTTCTCACTATCCGGGAGAGACGGCGATTCGAATCGATTCCTATCTAGCTGGAGGGGTATTCCTAAACACAAACCCTGCTTCCTCCATCAGGGTCACAAACGAGTCACCTTTGGTATGATTCAGGAGTCACGAGTCTGAATAGATCGACATTATCAGAGAACCACTCTGCCAAGGTTGTTCGGGACTCTAACCCGCCTTGGACTTATGCCAATGGTTCTCCGCACATCCTTACTACCTCTAGAATGCATGCCATGGCTCACGTCCCTGGCCTGAGTCAAGCTACTAGGCTTCGCGGTCGGAACGACTTATCCGGCTAGCTAAGTGTTAGGCTGCATTCAACATGACATAAGGACGTACAACGTGTCGGTCCTTAAATGACATAGACGGAGTTACTATGTCCAACCTACACAAGACTCCGCCCGGTCTTAATTCATTATTAACATGTTTTTTTCCACGATAGCAAATATAGCCAACCGTGATCCACCTCATCCTAAAGCTCACAGGTGACAAAAAATCACCTGACTTCTACCGCACTAAGCATGGCTAAGCATTTAACCTATTCCTGAACTTAAATAGGATTCCAGTGCGATATCTAGATAAGGATGGATATATAATGCAACAATTGGTTCCAACCAATTCCTATACTTAATGCATCATCAACGAATAAAAGATACTCAAGGTATTTGTAAAAACATAGGAGGCTTAATATGCTCCGGGGCTTGCCTTTCAGGAAAGAGGAAGGATGGTGGTCAGGGCACTCGGGCAACTCCTCGACGGCTGCTTCATCGGTTTCCTACACCTCGGGCTCCTCCTCCTGGGTGGCTCCCTCGAACTCCAGCAGCATCACTCCCTCCGGCACACCTATTGCATGAATGCACAAGATAAATATCATGGATGCACATGAACGAAGTTAGGGATACTCGGGGAATGCACATGCTCACTGCAGTCCGCATATTCCAACTTAAGCCCTATTCAAATCACTTTAACTTACCAAGTTTATACAACCTAATGTATAATTGCTCAACTTCAGTTAAGGACCTAGCACCTGCACCTAAGCATGTTCTCAAGTTAGGCTAGCACCTAACAATCAACAAGAATATTGCGACAAAGCATACACACAAGTATTTGTATTTCAACAAAATAGGAACTATATAGCGGTACAGTAAACTGGCCATAACTGGAGATTTAGAAATCCAAATGACATGCAACAAGACAATTTGGAAAGCTTATGAAATTGTCTACAATTCATTTTCAGACCTCAAAACATGATTCTAACCTTTACTAGGTTAAATCCTTTACTCAACAGAAATTTGTCTTCACAAGACAGAGAGCAGGCAAAACTGTGATCCAACTTTAAACAGCTGTAACTCCTAAACTACTAGGCCAAATGCCACCAAATTTTGACAGGAGCTAGATACATAAGTTATCTACAACTTTTATATTCACCACATTCACAGCAAACCAAATTATCATGGGAAACTTTGCAAAGTCCCTAGAACTGTCCCGAAAGACACGATGCAGAAAAATAATTATTAACTTATGTTGCAAACACATAAATGGACGAAACCAACTTCACTCACTCATCACACATATCACAAGAACACCAGAAAGTAAGGTGTTTATCATCAAATCATTTCTTTTAATACCTTTCTTAATTTATATAATTATTTAAGAGGAATAATAAATATATATGCCAACTACACCATTTAATCTACAAAAATTATAGTAGGTACTACATGCTCTAAGTAGGCTACTATAAAAATTTCACACCATTTGAGCAAGTATAAGCCTACACAAAAATGATAAGACATAATGGCTTAAAATGACATAATTAGGAAACCTTAGTGAAAAGTGTCAAGCAGCAGATTTTATATTTTTCCTAGCATCCTTAAAGTACTAGAATACTCTCCACAAAATTTCATGGTCATTGGATTCATAGATAATTTACAAAAATTCACACAAGGATCATTCAAATATAAAAGGAAAATCTATAACTCAAAAACTATACATGAAATGACTCTCAAATTTTTACCAGAGCTTCTACTAAGCAAGAATAGCTTACCCACAAAATTTCATAATTTTTGGAGCACAGAAACTCAAGATATAATTTAAACAAGTTTGCATGCATTTAAAAACATATTTCAAGTTTCTAGTTAATTCATCCAAAATTTCCACTTCAAGTGTTCATGTCATATTTTTTCTAAATACTAGACTTCCCTATGATCCTAACAAAATTGGAATCACCCCATTTGGATCTGCCAATTTGGAGATACAAATTTCACAAAACAGCATTCAAAACTGGAATTATTTGAACTGGCTTCTACTAAGCAGCCACTGACACGTGGGACCCATGGGTCAGACGACCCCACCAGTCAGCGAAAGGAAACAGGGGACGGCGCTTGCGACGGCGCGGCAGCGGCGTAGCTTGTCGACAGTGAGGATTCCGGTGAGATGGTCGGCACCTACATGATCTACGTGACAAGCCATGTCGAGTGATGCTACCAGAAGGACCTAGAGTTTACCGAAGATAGCGCGCCGCCAGCCAAGGCGGCACGGCGGAGCTCTGGTGGTGGTGTGCTAGCGACGGCGAGCCCCCATGCCTCATCCGAGCTTGGTACGAGCTTCACTAGGTCACCATGGAGCTAACAAGGAAGAAAAAGGAGGACAAGAGAGATCCTAGCTACCCCGGCCACGGCGGCCTCGAACTCCGGCGAGGTCGCGCTCATGGCGGTGGTGGTAGAAATGGCAAATGTGCCCTCACCTCGACTCAATAGGCTCAGCTAAGCGGTGGAGGAGGTAGAGGAGGACACGGTGGAACTTTGGGCAGGAGTTTGCTGGTTGTGGTGCCGCGGCGAGCAGGCGCAAGCTTGGCGGAGCCAATGGCGATGGTGGCGGCTTGTTCTTTTCTGTGCTACCGACGCGTGCGAGAGGGAGGAAGCGACTGAGAGCGAGCGGAGAGGCAGCAGGCGTCCTCATCTTCACGCCAGCCAGTGCGCAGCACGGTCAGGGCTAGCTGAGCGCATGGTGGCCACGCGGTGGCAACGGCCTGTGGCTGGTCGGCCACTGTGCCGGCCTAAAATTCTCGATTCAGTGCCCATGGTAACGACTGATAGAGCAAAAACATCGATCCATAACTTCTAAACCGTGTTGATTCAGTTCATGGCTTAGTTGACAAAGTTGGAGTACTAAGTGAGATCTTCAACTTTGCCAATTGGAGCTCATGCTAATTCAGCTTTGTTTGGGAGCTACAAGGTGAACAAGTTGGGTACATGAAACTAAAATCCAGCCTTTATACTTAGAAAAATTCTAAGTGTCGAATACAACCCCAAAACTGACTTGTGCGACCTTTTTGAGCATGTTGTGCACATTTTCATGACTTGGCTTCTAAACAAAGTTTGTTCCTTATAAAATTTGCTACAACTTTGCTTTAGGTTGCTCAGACATGCAAATACTCTAAGCTACACTTTTTAAATAGTCAAACTCAGGAGCTCTAGGGGTCCATAATGGTCAAACCATGACTTGGAAACCTAATTAGGCAAAATGATCAACATGAACATTGTTCCTAATGACATTCTAAGTATAACTAAGTTGCTTAAGAGGATTATTAGCCACACCACACATTGGTCACACCAAAATCAAGCATCACATGCATTGAAACAAGGAAAAACCAATGAAATATTACCTTTGTTTCAAAGTCATGTTTCACACGTTTCATGATTTTGTTGCATAGTACTAACTAACCATGTTTCACCAAAGTGAGTTGCACATGTTGCACTTTAGTGTTGCACACTATTCATTTCATAAAATCAACACACATGAAATATAAAAATATGTTGCAATGTTTTGAAAACATGTTTCATGCAATATAAGCTCATGAATGGATGCATGATGCTCATGTTCATGAAATGCAAGTGCAGATGTGAAAGCCAAACACCTGGGGTGTTACAACATATGTTCGCCTTGGGAATTCTGAGGACCTCAAGAGTTGCCAGCAGGAGCCCAATGAATCCCTACGAGATTACATCCATAGGTTCTTGAAACGATGTAACTCCCTTCCTGATGTCGTCGACACAGATGTCATCAGCGTGTTCCTCTCTAGAACAACCTACGAGTCTTTGATCCACAAGCTTAGCTATCTAAAGCCCCGTACCACCCGTGACTTGCTCAATGTCACCACAAACCATGCCTCTGATGAGGAGGTGGTTGGAGTGGTCTTTAGTGTAGGCTAGGACAAGGGCAAGGCCAAGCACGAGGACCAAGATGAGGGCCCCTCCACACAGAGGGGTAAAAAGAATAAGAAGGATCAACGCCGACCGGCCAAGTCCTTGTTGGTCGCCATGGCTGATCGTGCAGGCAAGCAGCCCTAGCAGGGCTAGCCTAACCACTTCGACAAGCTCATGGTGAGCCCATGCACCAACCACACCTACCCCGTCAAGCACCTCTACAAGGACTATGAACTCCTCAAGCGCTTTCTACGATAGGTCGATGGGTCAAAAGAAGGAAAGGGCAAGGAGACAGCGGCCAAGAAAGGAGGCACGATGAGCACGGATGGGGATGGCTTTCCTGATCCTAAGGAATGCCTCATGATCTTTGGGGATCTAATTCCATCTACTCCAAGCGCCAGCACAAAGTGCGCTACAGAGAGGCATACGTCACCAAAATGGTCATCCCCTCCTTCCTTAGCTAGTCAGAATCTCTGATCACTTTTAACCAGAGGGACCATCCCTCCCACATCGCCAGACCAAGTTGCTATCCTCTCATCGTCGACCCCATTGTTCGCAAGAAGTGCCTCACCAAGGTGCTAATGATCGGAGGCAGCGGCCTCAACATCCTCTACATCGACACCCTCGATGCCATGCACATCCCCCGATTAGAGCTCCGCCTAGTGAGCTTTCCCTTCCACGGTGTGATCCTAGGGACGTAAGCGTACCCGCTCGAGCAGATCGACCTACCCGTCATGTTTGGCAACTAAGCCAACTTCCGCTTGGAGGTCCTCACATTCGAGGTGGTGGACTTCCTAGGGTCCTACCATGCCATCTTGGGGTGGCCATGCTATGCCAAGTTCATGGTGATCCCAACTACACCTACCTCAAGTTGAAGATGCCGAGACCAAACATCGTCATCACTGTGGGTAGCACCTTTTTGCACGCATACATGTGCGACTGCGAGCATTATGAGCTCACCACTGCCGTCATCAACTCAGTCGAGCTCCCTTGGCTCAGAGAATCATTGACCCTAGTAGTCTCGGACTGCCTCGACTGCCTTCTGCCCACTTGAGGAAACTAAGGCGGTGGTGATCAACCCCACCGACCCAACCAAGACAGTGTGGATCGGGACCCAGCTCCCGGCCAAATAGGAATGCAAGCTCATTGACTATCTATGTGCCAAACGAGATATCCTCGCATGGAAACCTTCTAACATGCCAGGCATACCACAGGAGGTCACCGAGCATGCATTACGCCTCATCTCGGGCTCCAAGTCCACCAAGCAACACCTACGTTGCTTTGACGATGAGAGGCAAGGGCCATAGACGAGGAGGTCGCCAAACTCCTAGTAGCTAGATTCATCAAGGAGGTATACCACTTTGACTGGCTTGCTAATCCTGTTCTTGTTAAAAAGAAGACCAAAAAATGGAGAATATGCATTGATTATACTGGCCTCAATAAGGCATGCCCAAAGGACCATTTTCCTTTACCACGCATAGACCAGATAGTTAACTCCACCTCAAGATATGAAATCCTCTCCTTTTTGGATGCATACTCAGGCTATCACTAGATCATGATGAAAGAGTCCAACCAGCTCACAACATCATTCATCACCCCATATGGTTCGTACTATTATGTAACCATGCCATTTGGTCTGAAGAACGCTGGCGCCACATATCAACGGTGCATGTAGCAATCCTTCGCTAATCAAATCGACCCGCTTGACTAGCCTGACTAGGTCGAGCGGTCAAAACCAACAATCGTCGTCTATGTTGATGACATAGTGGTCAAAATGGCTTAAGCTTGTGACCTAATCATGAACTAGGCCGCAACGTTCGTGAACCTCCGAAGGTTCAACATCAAATTGAATCCCAAAAAATGTGTTTTTGGGGTTCCAAAGGGGAAGCTACTTAGATACATCGTGTCCAAACATGGCATCGAGGCCAACCCTAAAAAAATAATGGCCATCTCCAACATGGGCCCTATACGCAACATCAAGGGTGTACAAAGGCTCATTGTCTATTTAGCCGCCCTGAGCCAGTTCATCTCTTGGCTCAGCAAGAGGGGGATGCCTCTCTATAAGCTTCTCAAAAAGATGGATGCTTTCGTCTAGACTGAGGAAGCACAACAGGCTTTGGAGAGCCTCAAACATCACTGATGTCGGCCCCAATCTTCGTCGCTCCCAAACAGGGAGAACCCCTCCTCCTCTATGTCACGGTAAGCAGCCACGTGGTGAGCGCCGCCCTAATCATCGAAAGGGAGGAGCTGGGACACCACCTTAAGGTCCAATGACCCATATACTTCATCGGGGAGGTACTCACCGACGCTAAGGTTCGGTACCCCTAGGTGTAGAAACTTCTATACGCCGTGCTGATGGTGACCCGAAAGCTCCTACACTACTTCACTGACCATGAAGTCTCGGTCATCACTTCATACCTGCTGGGAGACATCGTTCGCATCCACGATGCCATGGTACGGATCTCCAAGTGGGCACTCAAACTAATGGGCCATGACATCAGGTATATCCCCCGCACCACTATTAAGTCTCAGGCTCTCACGGATTTTGTCACCGAATGGATGGAGGTCTAGCTACCGACTCTAGATGTCACGCACAAGTACTGGATGATGTACTTTGACGGGTCCATAATGGCACCCGGCTCAGGGGCTAGAGTGGTTCTGATCTCCCTAGATGGGAGCAGGCTCCGCTATGCGATCCGCCTCCACTTTTTGGCCTCAAACAATGCTACGGAATACGATGCCCTCATCAACGGACTACGCATCGCCATCGAGCTTGGCTCTACAGGGCTCTACATCCATGGTGACTCGGAGTTGGTCATCAACCAAGTCATGAAGGAGTCCTCTTGCAAAAGCCCCCTCATGGTAGCATACTACCAGGAGGTTTGCAAGCTCGAGGACAAATTCCAGGGGGTCAAGCTACATCATGTCCCATGAAAGGACAATGATGCCACCGATTTTCTTACAAAATTGGCTGCTAGGCGGGTTTCGTCTCTAGATGGGGTCTTCATCAATGACCTCCATGAGCCATCCACCCGCATCCTAGAAGGTTTGATCTAGACACACCTTAATGCCAACCTGGCGCTCAGGGGCTCTGACCTTGGTGCCTCTGTGATGATGTCACCCACCGACATCGCTGTCGTAGCACTTGATCAAACCGACTGGCGAGCGTCGCTACTCACCTACCTCCTCAAGGAGGTTCTCCCACCTGAAAGGACTGAAGCACAACGAATCACTCGATGCGCTAAGACGTTTGTCGTATTCGGTAATGAACTTTACAAATGAAGTCCATCGGGAGTACTCATGAAGTGCATCCCTACCAACCAAGTGAAACAAACTCCTCGAGGTCCATGTCAGAATCTATGGACATCACGTGGCCCCGAGGTCACTGGTCGAAAAAGCCTTTCGCCAAGGTTTTTACTAGGCCACCGTGCTATGAGATACAGAGGAGGTTGTCCATAGGTGTGTGGGATGCCAGTTCTACACTCAACAAACTCATTTGCTGGCATAGGAGCTTCAAACCATCCCTATCACTTGGTCATTCATGGCCTAGGGCCTCGACATGGTAGGATCCCTAAAAAAGGGCATGGGCGGCTTCAGTCACCTACTCATAGCGGTGGACAAATTCACCAAGTGGATAGAGGCAAAGCCCATCACCAACATTCATTCGAAAGAGGCGGTCAAGTTCTTTCTAGACATCATCTACCGGTTCAGCATTCCTAACTGTATCATCACTAACCACGGAACTAACTTCACCGGGAAGAAGTTCCTGGACTTTTGTGATGGATACGACAATAGGATCGACTGGGCCTCGGTCGAACATCCACGTACCAACGATTAGGTCGAGTGGGCCAATGGCATGGTCCTCCAAGGACTCAAGCCACACCTCTTCAACTGACTCAGTAAGTACACCGGACAATGGGTTGCAAAGGTCCCAACGATCCTCTAGAGCCTAAGAACAACCCTGAACTGATCCATAGGGTTCACACCCTTCTTCCTAGCCTACGGAGCTAAAGCAGTGCTGCCCTCCGACCTCAACCATGGCGCCCCAAGAGTGAAGGCCTTTGACCACGACCGAGCTGTGGAGGCTCAGCAAGACACAGTCGACCTACTCAAGGAGGCCCGTGAGATGACCGTCATCCACTTCGCTCGCTACCAGCAAACTCTCCATAGGTACCATGAAAGAAAAATTAGAGGGAGGATCCTCGATGTTAGAGACCTCATCCTCCGAAGAACCTAGTCAACCAAGGAGAAACACAAACTCTCTCCACCATGGGAAGGACCCCAAATGGTGACCGAGGTGATTCGACCGGGTGCCTACCGACTGAAGGTTGACAACGGCAATGTTCTCACCAACACTTGGAACATCAAACAGTTACATCGTTTCTTGCCCTAAAAATTTGGTCTTACCGCTTTCTTTCATTCAACGTTTGCTCCTACAAACACCCCGGCCCGAACACTCTCGGCCCGGGTCACTCTAGGGCTCCACAAGGATGTGATACCACCTCTCTTTTTTACTATCATATAGTAAATACTTTTTGTCCGAACAAAAGGGTAGCACGCTCCTTTAATTACCCTATGTAACTTTGTTATAAACTCTCGACCGATCGCACCCCACCATGACCTATGGTTACGAGCAGCTAAGCCTCATGGGCCACGCCCGGGTTCTTAAGGTTGCATCCTATGGGTCAAATGGGTAGGTGCGAAAAAGAAAGGATAAAAAATAGAGCTATGGTAGGGTAAAAACAAAGAATAGATGGGACAAGCTTCCCCTCACAAAGTGATTCATCACAAAATGAAATTGATGTATTCATGAATACAGACTGTTCACATGGGGGCTTCCCCATGAACTTATCCCTTACATATGTTGATTACTTCTACTCTAAATACTACTGAGGCCGCCCAGTGGCATTAGCTGATGGCACGACCGACAAAGATAAGGGCTGCTCGCACCCTGACGGGGCGACATTCGGTTCGGTCGGAGGCGGGACGATGCTCGCTTCTAACCCAGCCGCCACTCCATCCATAGGCTGGGTGATGTCTTCTTGGCACATGCCTTCAGCCATGCTCACACGACGAGCCTCCATCACCCACTGCGTAGAGACTTGCTCGGCCACCAACTGTGCGTGTGGCAGCAAGCTTTCCCCGAGCGCATGGATGGCGTCCACGCTCCAGCCATCGGCGTACCCTCTATAGATGGCGATGAAGTCTAGGTCCGGGTGGTGCATCACCATTTAGGTTAGCACCCTCAACATCCCATAGAACATCCCATTGGAGATGAGTGCTCAAACTTCATTTGGGACCTCCACCAGTTGGATGGCGGGCGTGCTGGTGCTCGGTGCCGACCCAAACACCTACGAGATAATGACCTAGGCGACATTGCAGATCTAGTCGAGCTCCTCCTCAAGAGCACATTGCTCTTCAAGGGACTTGGCTAGCACCTCTGCACTCTGACCGATCGTCGCCTTGGCTGTCTCTAGGTCTTGCTCTAGAGAACCGATTCTTCTGCCTAGTTCTAGAAAAAGCATGACAAGTTCAGAAGCAAGGGAAAGGAAAAAACAAGACATCAACCAATGGTGTAATAGGTATGTACCAAGGCAGGTGTTCTCGAGGATGGAGAGTCCTTCCTCCTACCAGGTCACCTTCTCGAGCAACCGAGCGTTTGACTCCTCCAACCCAAGCACTTGCCCTTGGAGCGTGAGAACTTCTTGATCGACCTCTGACCAGGCCGTTCGCTCTGACTCTAGGGCCTCCAGGGACTTCTAGGGCGCCACCTTGGTCTCTGTTAGGTGGACCTTTGCCACCGCGAGTCCCTACTCAGCAGTGGTCTCTTGTTCTGCCACCGTCGTGAGTCCCCGCTCGGTAGCGGTCGCTCATTCCACCGTGAGTAGCTCCATCGCCTGCGCTCCCGATGCCTCGGTTGCTCGATCTTTGGACTCGTGGTGGGTGGACTCTAGCTGGTGCTTGAGCTTGTCAACCCGCTATGACATTGTGGTTTCCCGCTCCATCTGACTGTGTTCCTCCTAGAGGAAACAAGACTTGCGGCTCAACATCTCCTCTAAACCCTGCAAAGCGAGAAGCAAACACGCTGAAACAACTAGCGAAAGACCAAGAAGTCAAGGAAGAATGCTAAAAACGTAGAAAACTTACCTCTATGACATGGGGAAGATCGACCGTAACCGCCTGATGGACGGACTCAACCCGCTCCAAGGCCTCCTTGAGCCTCGCCTTAGTTTGGGCAAGATCGAACTCCATCGTGAGTCCACTCCCCCCAAGTAAGTCCTAGAGCTAGACCTCCTCCTCATCCCAAATGATGAACCGAGCCTTCCTCGGGTCTCTAAGGTAGGGCCACACCAGCTTGCGGGGTGCCTCCAACCCGCTAGAAGGCCCAGCCGATGACCAGACCACCGCCAGCTCCTACGATGGTGGGATCACCGGTGGCTCCACCCTAGCACCTGCCTCGCTGGGGGAGGGGATCTCCATTGCCTCGACCCCATGGCCCACCGGTGGAAGTTCTGCCTTTGGCCTAGCCGCGTCATCCCCTGACACCTCTAGCTCCGACCAGGAGGGTGAGCCATGCCTCCCTCCGTTGGGTGAGGTAGGAAGCCTGGTCTCCCTCCTCTCTTTTGCCATAGCCAGTGCAAGAGGGATCACGAGGGTCACCTCCAACCCATCCTCTACCATCACAACCTGAAAGCTCTAGTTTGGTTTTGGTGAATTGATGAAACCCTAAGTGCTAACCAAGTTTATCAAGTGATCATGAGATAGGTAGCACATTCCAAGTGGTGAAGCAAATGAAGATCATGACATGATGATGGTGATGCCATGGTGATGATCAAGTGCTTGGACTTGAAAAGAAGAAGGAGAAAAACAAAAGGCTCAAGGCAAAGATATAAATAGTAGGAGCTATTTTGTTTTGGTGATCAAGACACTTAGAGAGTGTGATCACATTTAGATTTGATAGCCATACTATTAAGAGGGGTGAAACTCGTATCGAAATGCAGTTGTCAAAGTGCCACTAGATGCTCTAACTCATTGCATATGCATTTAGGATCTAGTGGAGTGCTAACACCCTATGCACAAGGTGATACACTTGATGGTCGGCACATTTAAGCAAGGGTTAGGAACTTCACCGGCAGAGTGTCCGCACATAGAGTGCGGACAGTCTGGTGGTGCCATCGGTGCCCTATACAGAAAAGATGGAGGTCACTGTGAGTGACCGGATGCTAGTCTCGGATGGACCGGCGCGTCCGGTCAGTGGCAGCAGAGGGCGTGCGTTTTGGTCTCATGATCGGACGTTGGGTCGCTCAGCGACCGGATGCTGGAAGGCGGCGTCCGGTCATGCTGACATGGCAGCATAGAGGAAGATACCATGTGACCAGACGCTAGCTGTGTCCGGTCAAGCATGATCGGACGCGTCCAGTTAGGAAAAATCATTTCTAGAAGCTTATTGGAAACGACCGGACACTGGGGGTTCAGCGTCCGATCACTGTTAGCTACTGTGTCTGGTCATCTTCTTGACTGTTGAGATTAGGCAAATAGTATTCTAAGAGAGGGGACATGTGGCGTGTATCACGTGACCGGACGCTGAGGTCCAGCGTCTGGTCAATATGACCGGAGCGTCCGGTCACCCCGTGTTGTGCCCAGTGAAGGGGTACAACGACTCTATTTCATGGGGGCTTCTATTTAAGCCCCATGGCTAGCTCAAGCTCTCTCTCTTGGCCATTTGCATTGACATAGCAACCTTATGAGCTTAGCCAAAGCCCTCCCACTCATCTCTATCATTGATTCATCATCTTTGTGAGATTAGGAGAGAATCCAAGTACATTGCTTGAGTGATCGCATCTAGAGGCACTTGGTGTTCGTGTTTTACTGTGGGATTCACTTGTTACTCTTGGTGGTTGCCGCCACCTAGATGGCTTGGAGCAGCGAGGATCATCGAGCGGAGGGTGGTGATTGTCTCCGGCTCTGATCGTGGTGATTGTGAGGGGTTCTTGACCTTTCCTCGGTGGAGAGCCAAAAGGTACTCTAGTGGATTGCTCGTGGCTTGTGTGATCCTCATCTTGTGTTGGTTGTGCGGCACCCTATTGAGTGTTTGGCGTGTGATGCCAATTAGCGCATGAACCTCCAAGTGAGTGAATCGCCACAACGAGGAGTAGCTTGCCGGCAAGCAAGTGAACCTCGGAAAAAATCATTGTGTTCATCATTTGATTCCGAGGTGATTGGTCTTCATTGATATTGATTCTTATGATTGATTGGTTCACTCCTCGACACGGCGGTATAACTATCTTGCTCTCTCTCTCTTTATATTACCGCAAACTAGTTATCAAGCTCTTTAGTGTAGCTAGTTGTGAGAGCTTGTTAGTTTAGTTAGTGTGACTCTTTAGTTAGTCTTTGAGAGCACACTAACTTAGTGTAGTGACATAGCTATTATGTGGTTAGAGACAATAGAAACTAAAATTGTGGTAGGTGGCTTGCATTTTTAGTAGGCTAGCGTAACACTTGCTTCGCCTTATAATTGTCTAACCGGTTTGTTAAGTGTTGTTGTAGAAATTTTTATTAGGCTATTCACCCCTCCTCTAGCCATTAGGACCTTTCAAGTGGTATCAGAGCCAAGGTCACCGTGATTTGAGGCTTAACAACATTCAGTGTAAAAATGGCTCAAATCAACAATACCAAGAAGCCACCCTAATTTGATGGCACAAATTATCCATATTGGAAATCAAAGATGACCACACATATCAAGTCAATTAATAGAAAAGTGTGGAAGCTGGTAGAAAGCAAAATTGAGATTGGTGATCCAGAGAATCCCACCGCAGCCGAAGAAGTGCTTCTCCAAAACAATGACATTGCTCTAAGTGCCATTCATGATGCAATTGATGAGAGAACATTTGAGCAAACCAAGAATATTGAGATGGCTCATGTGGCTTGGAAGAAATTGGAAGAATCATTTGAGGGCACTCAAGCCGTGAAGAGTGCAAAGGCATACATTCTCAAAGACAAGTTTGCAAGCTTAAAGATGAAGGAGGATGAGAGTGTGCTAGAGATGTTTCATAGGCTTCAAGTGCTTGTCAATGATCTCAAAGCACTTGGAGAAGAGGTGAAGGATAAGGACTTCTCCCACAAGTTCTTAAGATGCTTACCTTCAAGATTTGGCACATTGGTCACTATTCTAGTGAGGAGTGGTTTGGACACCATGACACCAAACCAAGTGTTGGGAGATATAATGACCGATGATACATATAGAGATGATGATGAGAAGGAAGAAAAGAAGGAGAAGAAATATGAGAAGAAAGATGAGAAGAAGAAGAGTGTGGCATTCAAGGCTACATTGTCCAAGGGCAAGGCTAAGCAAGAAACATCAAGTGGAGATGATGGCTCATGGGATGATGATGATGATGCGAAGATGGCTCTCTTTGTCAAGAAGTTTGGTAAGTTCATGATGAAGAAAGGGTACCGTGCTAGAAGAAAGAAGTCTTCATCCAAGAACAAAGAAGAGTCAAGAAGGTGCTTCAAGTATGGAAGCAAAGATCATCTTGTTGCTCAATGTCCATACAATAGCGATAATGATGATGACAACAAGAAGAACAAGAAGAATGACAAGAAGGAAAAGAAAGAGAAGAAGGATAAGATGACCTTCAAGAAGAAGAAGGGTGGTTCATATGTGGTCACTTGGGATAGTGATGCTTCATCAAGTGATGATGATGATAGTGATGATGACAAGACCATCAAGAAGAAGGCACTTGCAAGCATTGTAATCAATGAGAAGCCTTCTCTCTTCGATACTCCATCATGCTTCATGGCTAAGGCCACTAAGGTACAAATTTGTGATGATGAAAGTGATGAGGAGCATGATAATGAAGATGAAAATGAAAATGAAAATGAAAGTGATAGTGATAATGATGAACCTACTAAGGATGAACTATTTGACATGCTAGAAGATGCTAGAGAACACTTTGATATCAAGAGAAGGGAATGCAAAAGCTTGCGTAAGGAACTAAAAGCCCTTAAGCAAGCCTTTGATGAGCTCAATGCATCTCATGAGAGGCTAGAGGAAGCCCATGAGAAGCTTGGCAAGGCTCACAAAAAGCTTAAAAAGGCTCATTCCTCTTTGCTTGATGAGCAAAATAAAAAGAAGTATGTTGAAACTTGCAATGTAGGCTTAACCTATGATATAATTGATGAATCATTATCTATGCCTACCATTGTTGCTCCCACTAACCCTTCTTGTAGTACTTCTACTTCCACCTCATCTAGTAGTGATGGTCTCACTTGTGATGCCTCACTAATGGTTGAGAACGAGAACCTCAAGAAGGAGGTCAACGAGCTCACTCACACTTTGGCTAAGGCCTATGGTGGTGAGGACCGCTTGCTTATGTGCTTGGGTAGCCAAAGAGCTTCTCTCTACAAAGAGAGATTGGGCTATACCTCCAAGAAAGGTAAGGCGGCCTTTGCTCCTCACAAGACTAGTTTTGTGAAGAACAATGGTCGATTTTGCACTAGTTGCAAACAAGTTGGTCATAAAGAGCATGAATGCAAAAAAAAGAGCAAAAATACTAATGTATACTCCATTAAGCTTGATTCTTTCTATATGCTTACTAAGGGTACAAATGGTGTAAAGGCTAAGTTCATTGGTAAACTATGGATGGGCTCAAAGAAGAAAGCCATTTGGGTACCAAAGAGCTTAGTGACTAACCTTCAAGGACCCAAGCCAGTTTGGGTACCTAAAAAGAATTGATCTTCTTTTGTAGGCCGATTACAAAGCTAGAGAAAGGCATTGGGTTCTTGATAGTGGGTGCACTCAACACATGATCGGTGATGCAAGAATATTCAACTCAATCAACATCAATGGCAACGATGGTTATGATAGTATCACATTTGGTGATAATGGCAAAGGCAAAGTCAAAGGGCTTGGTAAGATTGCAATATCCAATGACATGAGCATTTTTAATGTGTTGCTAGTAGAGAGCTTGAACTTCAACTTGCTATCTATGGCTCAATTGTGTGATCTTGGATTCAAATGCATATTTGGGGTAGATGATGTAGAGATCATAAGTGTAGATGGCTCTAACTTGATCTTCAAAGGCTTTAGATATGAGAATCTATACTTGGTTGATTTCAATGCTAGTGAAGCTAGATTATCTACTTGCTTGTTCACTAAGTCTAGCATGGGTTGGTTATGGCATAGAAGTCTTGGTCATGTTGGAATAAAACAATTGAATAGATTGGTTAAGCATGACTTGGTTAGAGGCTTGAAAGATATTGTGTTTGAAAAGGATAAGCTTTGTAGCTCTTGTCAAGCTGGAAAACAAGTTGGAAACACCAATCCTAAGAAAAGCATGATGAGCACTAGTAAAGCATTTGAGTTATTGCATATGGACTTGTTTGGGCCAACACAATACACTAGCATTGGTGGAAATAAATATGGATTTGTGATAGTGGATGATTATACTAGATACACATGGGTATTCTTTCTAATGGACAAAAGTGATGTGTTTGCAACATTCAAATCATTTGTCAAGGGCATTCACAATGAGTTTGAAACAACCATCAAGAGAGTTAGAAGTGATAATGGTAGTGAGTTCAAGAACACTAGAATTGATGAGTTGTGTGATGAATTTGGAATTAGACATTAATTTTTGGTCAAGTACACTCCACAATCAAATGGTCTTGTTGAGAGGAAGAATAGAACACTCATTGATATGGCAAGGTCTATGCTTAGTGAGTACAATATGAGTCAATCCTTTTGGGCCAAAGTTATCAACATGGCTTGCTATTGTAGCATCCGCCTCTATTGTCACCCATTGAAAGAGAAGACACCATATGAGCTCTTAAATGGTAGAAAACCCAACATTGCATATTTTTGGGTCTTTGGTTGCAAATGCTATATCTTGAAGAAAGACACTAGATTGGGCAAGTTTGATAAGAAATATGATGAAGAATTCCTACTTGGTTATTCCACTACAAGCAAATCATATAGAGTTTGAAATTTGGTAGTGGTACTCTTGAGGAAGTTCATGATATTGAATTTGATGAAACTAAGGGTTCACAAGTAGAGAATAAGAACTTAGAAGATGTTAGAGGCATTTAACTTTGAAATGCCATGAAGAACATGGATGTTGGTGAATTGAGGTCTAGGCAAGTGAATGATGATGAAGATGATCAAGTGCAAGTGCTATCTAACTCAAATGTGCAAGATGATACAAATCAAGCTAGTACAAGTGGCTCTCATGATAATGAACAAGATCAAGTGGCTAGTACATCATCTCAACCCAATGATCAAGCAAGTGTAAGCAATCAAGTTCTAATCCTCCAACCAACCAATATTGCAAGGGATCATCTATTGGACACTATCATTGGTAATATTTCTAGAGGTGTACAAACAAGATCAAGATTGGCATCATTTTGTGAGCATTTCTCATTTGTGTCATCCATTGAACCAAAGAAGATAGATGAAGCATTGAAGGATGTTGATTGGGTGAATGCTGTGCATGAAGAATTGAATAACTTCACAAGAAATTAAGTATGGGAATTAGTAGAGAGACCAAAGGGACACAATGTGATTGAAACCAAATGGGTCTTTAGAAACAAGCAAGATCAATATGGGATAGTAGTAAGGAACAAAGCAAGATTGGTAGCACAAGGATATACACAAGTTGAAGGTCTTGACTTTGGAGAAACATATGCCTCGGTTGCTAGATTGGAAGCAATTAGAATCTTGCTAGCCTATGCTTGTGCCCACAACATCAAGCTCTATCAAATGAATGTCAAGAGTGCATTTCTCAATGGTTACATCAATGAAGAAGTATATGTTGAGCAACCTCCTGGTTTTGAAGATGACAAGAAGCCCAACCATGTATATAAGTTGAAGAAGGCATTGTATGGCTTGAATTAAGCACCTAGGGCATGGTATGCGAGATTGAGGGACTTTCTACTCTCTAAAGGGTTCATAATGGGCAAGGTTGACACCACTCTTTTCATCAAGAAGATTGGAAAGATTTGTTTGTGTTGCAAATCTATGTTGATGACATCATATTTGGATTAACCAATCAAGACTTTTGTGATGAGTTTGGAAAGATGATGGCTAATGAGTTTGAGATGTCCATGATTGGAGAGTTAAGTTACTTCCTTAGTCTTCAAATCAAGCAATTGAAGAATGGTACATTTGTGAGTCAAGGTAAGTATATCAAGGACATGATTAAGAAGTTTGTCATGAATGATAGTAAAACCATTAGCACACCAATGGGAATAAATGGCAACTTGGATAGTGATGCAAGTGGAAATATGGTGGATCAAAAATTGTATCGGTCTATGATTGGAAGCCTACTCTATGTGATCGCATCAAGGCCGGATGCCATGTTTAGTGTATGCATGTGTGCAAGATTTCAAGCCTCGCCAAGAGAAAGTCATTTAAAGGCTACAAAGAGAATATTGAGGTACTTGAAGCATACACAAAATGTTGGTTTGTGGTATCCCAAAGGAGCAAAGTTTGAGCTAGTTGGTTACTCCGACTCGGATTATGCGGGATGCAAGGTTGAAAGGAAGAGCACCTCGGTCACATATCAATTGTTGGGAAGATCACTTGTTTCATGGTCATCAAAGAAGTAAAATAGTGTTGTATTATCAACCGCCAAAGCCAAATACATATCTGCTAGTAGTTGTTGTGCACAAATACTTTGGATGAAGGCCACTTTGAGTGACTTTGGAATCAAGTTCAAGAAAGTGCCATTGCTATGTGACAATGAGAGTGCAATCAAGTTAACCAACAATCTAGTTCAACATGCAAGAACAAAGCACATTGATGTCCGCCATCATTTCATAAGAGATCACCAACAAAAATAGGACATTTGCATTGTGAGTGTAGGCACCGAAGATCAACTTGTCGATATATTCACCAAGCCATTGGATAAAAAAAGGTTTTGCAAGCTAAGGAATGAGTTGAACATATTGGATTTCTCAAACATGTGTTGATGCACCCTCCACTCATATGACATGCCTCTCCTTCGAGCAATCCAAGGTAAAAGTTGATTGGCATGGCATACATCCTTGCTAAAGACATGTTTAGTGCATCTAGACATATTTCATATTTAATAGGCTCATTCATGAAAATCAAATGAATTTGATGATTGTGTGGTACCACTATTGCTTCTATGCTTATTTTGATCTAGTGGTAGCATATGACATGTTTGTGGGCTTGTAAACCTAGTGTTTGATCTACAAAATGAGCTCTAAGTGTTTAACTCAACATGGTACAAGATAACCCTTATTTGGAGGTATAAAGAAGCTTGTGCTTAGATCAAACTGAGTTAAATATCTTTGGCAAATGATCTAGATTGGACTAAATTTGGGAAAATGATTCTCACCCCATTGATTGACATTGATAATCTCAACCTATCTATATTTTGAACCTTTGTGGTCATTGATGACAAAGGGGGAGAAATAGTGCACAAAGATAGTGAAAAGACAACACAAAGGGGAGAGAAATAAAGATACAAGTGATAGGGGGAGAACTTGACATAAGGGGAGAAATATGACAAAGGAAAGGGATCAATTAAAATTTTAAGCACACAAGTAGGGGAGCAAGCTCATGAACTTGTATGGTGCATTTGAATGTGCATTTCATATGTTTGCTTGCATGGCACAAGTTTTAAATTTCAATATTCATGCTTGTGTGGTGTATGCTAGTTGTAGGTTTGAATGATAAAATGAAAAACTAGCATGCATAGGATATCTAATTATTTCATTTCTAAGTATTTCCAAGTGGTATCAAGCTAACCATAGTGCTAAGGATGGTATAATGGTGCACTCCGATTGGTATCACGCTTCAAAGGTCCATCTTTTACACCTTAGCATCATTTGGTAGACATTATCTCCTTTATTTCGTATCTAAGTATATGTGCAAGCTACAATCCAAACTCTTAGCACATATGTAGGGGGAGCAATTGCTACCATTTTGGGTTCATGAAACTTGTCCATATCCTTTTACACATGGTAAAAATGCTTGGGCAAGCAACATGGATTCAATTGAATTTTCAATTCATATCTTTGTGAAAGGGTTGTCATCAATTACCAAAAAGGGGGAGATTGAAAGCTCTAGTTTGGTTTTGGTGAATTGATAAAACCCTAAGTGCTAACCTAGTTTATCAAGTGATCATGAGATAGGTAGCACATTCCAAGTGGTAAAGCAAATGAAGATCATGACATGATGATGGTGATGCCATGGTGATGATCAAGTGCTTGGACTTGAAAAGAAGGAGAAAAAGAAAAGGCTCAAGGCAAAGGTATAAATAGTAGGAGCTATTTTGTTTTGATGATTAAGACACTTAGAGAGTGTGATCACATTTAGGTTTGATAGACGTATTATTAAGAGGGGTGAAACTCATATCAAAATGCGGTTGTCAAAGTGCCACTAGATGCTCTAACTCATTGCATATGCATTTAAGATCTAGTAGAGTGCTAACACCCTTGAAAATGTTTGTGAAAATATGCTAACACATGTGCATAAGGTGATACACTTGGTGGTTGGCACATTTGAGCAAGGGTTAAGAACTTCACCGGTGGAGTGTCCGCCCGTAGAGTGTGGACAGTCTAGCGGTGCCACCGGTGCCCTATACAGAAAAGACGGAGGTCGCTGTGAGTGACCGGACGCTGGTCTTGGAAGGACCAGCGTGTCCGGTCAGTGGTAGTAGAGGGCGTGCGTTTTGGTCTCATGACCAGACGCTAGGTCGCTCAGCGACCGAACGTTGGAAGGCTACGTCCGGTCATGCTGACGTGGCAGCATAGAGGAAGACACCATGTGACCGGACATTGGTTGTGTCCAGTCAAGCATGATCATACGCGTTCAGTCAGGAAAAATCATTTCTGGAAGCTTACTGGAAACGACCGGATGCTGGGAGTTCAGTGTCCGGTCACTGTTAGCTACTGCGTCCGGTCGTCTTCTTGACCATTAAGATTGGGCGAACAATATTCTAAGAGAGGAGACATGTGGCGTGTATCACGTGACCGGACGCTGAGGTCTAGTGTCCGGTCAATATGACCGGAGCGTCCGGTCACCCCATGTTGTGCCCAGTGAAGGGGTACAATGGCTCTATTTCGTGGGGGCTTCTATTTAAGCCCCATGGCTGGCTCAAGCTCTCTCTCTTGGCCATTTGCATTGACATAGCAACCTTGTGAGCTTAGCCAAAGCCCTCCCACTCATCTCCATTATTAATTCATCATCTTTGTGAGATTGGGAGAGAATCCAAGTGCATTGCTTGAGTGATTGAATCTAGAGGCACTTGGTGTTTGTGTTTCGCTGTGGGATTCGCTTGTTACTCTTGGTGGTTGCTGCCACCTAGACGGCTTGGAGCAGCGAGGATCGTCGAGCGGAGGTTGGTGATTGTCTCCAGCTCCAATCATGGTGATTGTGAGGGGTTCTTGACCTTTCTCCGGCGGAGAGCCAAAAGGTACTCTAGTGGATTGCTCATGGCTTGTGTGATCCTCATCTTATGTTGGTTGTGCGGCACCCTATTGAGGGTTTGGCGTGTGATGTCAATTAGCGCATGAACCTCCAAGTGAGTGAATCGCCACAACGAGGAGTAGCTTGTCGGCAAGCAAGTGAACCTCGATAAAAAATCATTGTGTTCATCATTTGATTCCGAGGTGATTGGTCTTCATTAATATTGATTCTTATGATTGATTGGTTCACTCCTCGACACAGCAGTATAACTATCTTGCTCTCTCTCTTTACCTTATCGTAAACTAGTTGTCAAGCTCTTTAGTGTAGCTAATTGTGAGAGCTTGTTAGTTTGGTTAGTGTGGCTCTTTAGTTAGCATTTGAGAGCACACTAACTTAGTGTAGTGACATAGCTTTTGTGTAGATAGAAACTATATAAACTAGAATTATGGTAGGTGGCTTGCATTTTTAGTAGGCTAGCGCAACCTTGCTTCGCCTTATAATTATCTAACCGGTTTGTTAAGTGTTTTTGTAGAAATTTTTATTAGGCTATTCATCCCCTCTAGCTATTAGGACCTTTCACCACCAGGATCACCGCCATCACCACCGCTGCCACTGCCGCCATGCTCACAACCGGCCAGGAGGGCTCAACCCCAAGAGGGGAAGGTCGCACCACCGCCAGCCTACTTTCCCCGTCGCTTGTCGTGACTTGCTACAGGCTAGGTCTCCACTCCTTCCACATGAGAGGCGGGGCAATGCTCAATCCCGTCAGTATCTAGCCACTGTCAAAAGAGAGTACATGTCAGTCGCACTCGAAAAACTCAAACTATAAGATCAAAAGAAACATGGGTACATACCTAGACAAAAGGGGCAGGGCCCTGAAGCCCCGACCGGCTGGCAATGAGCCCGCCGGATGATGACTGCTCATGGGTCGTGACCCATGCCCCCTCACATCAACCAAGGGGGAGTCAACCCGGCCAATTCCTGATTGGCCTATGAGCCACCATGACCGCCAACTTGTGATGCGCCCACCGGAGCAGCTGGTGGGGCGTCCCCCTATTGTGGGTCGCGCTCCGACGCTAGCCCTGAAGATGAGGGGGTGCGAGCCCGCTCCTCTCACCGACCGGCCTACCCTACCATGCTTGGAGCAGGGAAGGACGACGCCAGCGATGCCTCCGAAGGCTGCGGTGACCGTGTTCGCTTCGCCTCTCGCTCGGTGGTGGCATCCGAGCTCGCGACGCGCTTCCTTGACACGGGAACATCGCTGCACCTCTCCGTGTCCCATCCACCGCTAATGGATGTGGCCATAGGCTCATGACGCTCTATTGAGGTCGCAACAACGTCCCAGCCTCCTTCATCCTCAGAGGAACTCGCATCACCGCCCATCTTCGTGGGCTCCTCCAACTTGAGCTCTGCCTCCACATCACTCCTATTTTCCCTAGACTGCACCCACCAGGCGATCTCTTTCTCCTTCTCATGCCTCCTTCGAGCCTTCTCTGCTCTCTTCTTCTTCTTGGCATCTGCCTCCTCCTTTAGGACAGCTTGCCAAGCCGCTCCCTCTGGCCCTGTCAAAAGATGCGGCTGGGATTTGTAGCCGGTGAGTCCCTACGAAATGGATGACTCGAAGTTAAAACAAAGGAAAGCAAGAGAAAAGAGGTCATAGAAAAGGAGGAGGGGAGCATACTAGATTGGATAGCTTCATGGCATGGAGACCTAGTCCTTCTCTAACTCCTTTGGCGACGCGCGGTTGGGATCCATCGGGCCAGAGTACATCCACATCGGTCGCCTCCTCTCCGCTAGCGGGGCGACCCGATGATGGAGGAAGGTGTGGAACACCCATAGCCCATTAAGGCTATGCTACACTAGCTTCTAGAGCTCTGCCTCGATGACCTCCAGCTTCTTTTGCTGACTGGAGGGCCCCCATGACCAACTCTCCTGTCTCTCCAACCTCCTTTTGGTGAACGGCGACAACGGCGCCTCCGCTAGGTTCCTGATATAGAGCTACTCCCTATGCCACCCCCGATTGGAGTCACAGGGGGAGTACACGGGGTAGGAGCCCGACGACCTTGACTTCTTCTATAGGGCAAAACCCCCCACTAGTGCGGTCCTAGGCGGCTTCCCCTCCGACAAAGCTCATCTGGTGAAGATCCATCAGAAGAGATCCACGTGCGGCTCCATCCTAAGAAAGGCCTCATAGACGGTGACAAAACCGACAATGTGCAGCACCCTAGTAGAATTGAGGTATTGCAGCTCCATGCCCCACTCATTGAGGAGCCCACATAGGAACCAGTGCATGGGATATCCTAGCCCTTGCCCATGGAAGGCGAGGAAGGATAGACCTCATTGGCCCATGGTCGTGGAATGGCTTCCCCCAAAGCAAGAGCCCTCCAGTGCACCACCTCCTTCGGCGGGAGCAGCCCCTTCTCGGCGAAGGCAGTCAGCACCACCTCATCCACATTGGATGGCCTCCCGCTCGACATTGCGCTTCGAACTCATGAATGGATCTATGAATTCTCCTCTCTCTCACTTTACCCTCTCTCACTTAGGAACTGCCACGACACACGAACGTGCTTGGTGAAAAGGAAGAAGGAGGAGAAGGAGCAGTTGGAGAATAGGCAAAGGATTGGGTTGAAAACCCTCTCTCTTCCCCTATTTAAGGAGGAGATGCGATAGTTGGAGAAAGGCGAAGGATTGGTGCAAAAAACCCTCTCCCTTCCCCCATTCAATGTGGATGGGATGCGGTGGGATGCGTCCTGACTGATGGGACGCGCCCTGCCCAACAAAACGACGCCTAGCTAGACGAGACATGGACTGGGCATGGCCCACCACTACTGCACGCCGGGCATAGGAAACAAGGCGCAACCGCATGCAGATGACCCTCCGCTTCCCTAAGCCAGACTTGGAAGGGCCCAATGATGGGATCCCCGTCGAGGAGAGACCAATGGGCTTTCTGAGTCGATCGAACGGCTCAGGTGACTGTCGAGAGATAGGTAAGGAGCAGTGGGATGCCCCATGTGGGCCATGCCATCTCCATCATGAATGACAAACACGGATCCCATTCGAACATATCCGATAAAGAGCTCCTTAAACCCGTCACTCGAGTCATCAAGTTAACTTTACCAAACTGTCTTACTTTATTTTCTGATGCATAATCATTCATTTCATCCATTCTCATACACGCATCCACACATTCATTCATACAATCATTCATTCATCCCATACATCCAAAGCATCACGTATGCAATTAATGCATCACAACACTTCGTGTTGCGTCGTGAAGCGGCAGTTGCCTCATTTGACATGAGCAATGACCGATCGGGGTTCAAAGGCCGACCCGTGAAGGGCTCGAGGCCGCCTCATGTTAAACAGAGCCAGGGGAGAAAATGCAGATGAGCCCCAGTGGCCCTCGTCCAATCTACCCAGAAGCAGACAGGGTCATCTCAACCTTCTCGTTCTATCCTAACCTCGAGCCATGCCCATAGAATCTCCATCGAGGGGAGGCCAGCGGGCCACCTGAGTCGGTCTCCGGAATGACCCGAGCATCTATCAGGAGGCGGGTTAAGGAGCAGTGGAATGCCACATGAGGGCTATGCTGACCCCGTCACGAATGACGGACCCGGATTCTACTCGAACGTACCCGTTAGCGAGCTCACCGAGCGCGTCACTTGAGCCATCAAGGCAAGCGACGTTAGCTCAGCCCCTTCGGTTGTGGAAACCGTGGACGGGGTAACGCATGGAACTAGACCAACCCCTGTTGGACCCAATGGGGCTCAGGGACTCAAGTTGTCCGATGTCGACTCGAGAAATTAACCAACCGCGCGGATCACGGGCGGGACAAACACGGGCGAACACCCCGAATGGCAGAACACAGGAATCTATGGACCCAGGAAAGAGTACTAAGATGCCCAGCCTCCAACCGACTCGCCAGTCGAATGTAGGCTAAGGGGCTACACCCACCGGGGTGCGCTCGCGTGCATCCTCTGGCAAAATGAAAAATCCCCCAGACAATTCTACCCGAATCACCCAGGGCTCGGGGGCTACACCCACCGGGTGCGCTCGCGCGCACCCGCTGTCAAAATAAAAAATCCCCCAGATGATTCTACCTGAATCACCCGAGGGCTCCTGTCGGGTTCAAAAACCCAGGGTCCCTAATGGACCTGCTTCCCAACGAGAGCTCAGCCCAACAGACAACACCTCGAACGACACGCAAACCCCTGGGCTAGCCCAAATACCTAACGACAAGCTAGAAGAGCAATCCAGTCTCCGACCGGGAGGCCTGGCCAAGGAGGAACGGCGCTCGCTTCTGACTCCAACCCGCCTCTTCGACCGGAAGGCGTGGCCAAGGAGGGACGATGCTCGCTTCCGACTCTGACCCGCCTCTTCGACCGGAAGGCATGGCCAAGGAGGGACGACGTTCGCTTCCGACTCCGACCCGTCTCTCCGACCGGGAGTACACCAAACCTTTGCTTATAGCTTTTCTCCGACCGGCGCGGTCGGAGCCAACTGGAAAACAACCGAGCGGGGACGCCCGCTCGATAACAACCCAAAGAATCAGGCGAAGCAGATAAGGTAAGGCGCACAAGTCAACCGCAATACCAAGGACAGTACTGTCAGGCCATGTCAGAAGGGTACTTTGCAACCTTTCAGACATGTCTGGACATGAACAGTGTTGTGGACGTCGACATTTGCCATACAACATGGTAGGCGCCGGCATTTGCCATATCAGAAGAGCACGATGGAACCAACCACATGCATCAGGGCGTCAACAGTATTGTAGGCGCCGACAAACCGTCTCGTACCCGACAGCGTGGGCAACAAGACTAGGTAGCACATATTCCCTCTCCCTCACTTGTAAGGCCGCCCCTTCATCTATAAAAGGGGATGCGCTCTCTCCTAAAAGATGATGATTCGAACAAGGATCGATTCGACGAACAACAGATAACACATGGATCATTCCGACTCACTCTGGCTAGCTTTAGATATTCTAAAGCTACACAGAGCATACATTCCCAATACTTAGCGCACGTAGGAGCTCCCGTCACTCTCGGCCCTTCGGTCTAGAGTCCGACCGAACCTCTGATACCCCCATCTTATTCTCACTCGTTTGTAACCCCACAACAAACTTTAAGCACCTGGGCTCAGAAATAAAGTCGCCGACCGACTCAAACAGGACGTAGAGCACGTTGCCTAAACCAGTATAAACCCTGTGTCATTGAGTGCTAGGCCATATCCGATCACAACGTATGGCAAAACGACAAATATTTACTAGTTGATCACTTTTCGTACCGACACATTGTATGACCTCCTTTTTATCTATCTATGGCTTTATTCTACACCATGGATGGTGATTCTACAGTGCTTCCTCAGGGTGGATCTTCTATTATATCAGCGGTGCCCAGACTGGTGCTCCACACGTCACATTTTTTAATCAGGGGAACCACCAGAATTTGTTGCCAAACCCTGCAATAAAGTACGGATTAAAATTGCTTATTTTCTTTTTCAGTTGAATGTTATTTGCTGGCTTTGCATCATCATCGATCTTTCAAGTTTCAAAATTTAATTAGTTGACAAGATGCTTGGGCTGCACAATCTGTATAATGATTAAATCAAACTTTTGCTTGGCAGAGCAAGTTGATTTCATTGGTGCCAGGGATTTGTAGCTTGATGCTTTTTACGTGCAGTAATTTCCCTCTATGTAGCATTATAAAATTACAACAATAACACGTGAGGTATTATCTAGTTTATGAAGCAAAGTGAACATAAATTATCTGAGGATGTATCAAAAAGGAAAAGGCAGAGCAATACCAAAACAAAAGGTACATGTTATAATTTTGTAGATGGAAAACTTAATATAAATTAATTGGCATGTTTACTTTAACATCCCTCGGTAAATAGTTGGTGGCATGGTCGATTGCAGATTTAAGGACCTTTTGGTCTAGTGGCGGAACCTCCAATATTTTTACTTGTGGTGGTAAAGCTGCAAATGTTTCGGAAGTTGAAGTACAGGTTCAAGAACAAGTAGAGGAGGAAGATGGCTCTTACTAAGACGAGTATGAGCAAGTTGTTGCCACGATTAAAGAGGATATGGAAAATGAAGATTATCAAACATAATTATGGAATAAGATGTCTGA